>NW_006921948.1:1090048-1094842 GCF_000298275.1 Orycteropus afer afer
TGGCGGTTCAAACTCACCAGTCACTCTGCAGGAGGAAGACTGGGAAATCAACTTCTGCAAAGATTTACCACCTCGGAAAGCCAAAGGGGGTCACTATGAGTTGGAACTGACTTGATGGCAGTGAGTTTGGTTTTTGGTTTTTGCAGATTATATACTGTGTCCTTTTTCTTTTGAAATAATTTCAGACTTAGAGAAAAGTTAAAAGAGCAGTACAAAAAAAAAAAATCCAGAGATCCTGCTCAAGTTCTATCACCCATACTGCTAGCAAGAGGTCCTGATCAACAGCTATGCATTCCATCTAGTTATCACGTCTCTTCATTCTCCTTTAACTCAGAATGGTTCCTTTTTCCTTCCTTAACTTTATGAACTTGAGACTTTCCTACATTGTTTTATACAATGCCCACTCAACTAAGATTTGTCTGATTTTCCTCATGATTAGATTAAATTTATGCATCTTTGGCAGGAACATCACAGAAGTCATGCTGTGTCCTCATTGCATCTTATCAGGAAGCATATTGTGGTGGTTCCCTAGTGCCGCTCTAACAGAAATACCACAGGTGGATGACTTTAACAAACAGGGATTTATTCTCTTCCAGTTTAGGAGGCTAGAAGTCTGAGTTCAAAGTGCCAGCTCTAGGGGCTGGGTGAAGGCCCCTTGACTTTGGGCTTCAGCTCTGCCTCTTGCTCTTGGCCCACAGAAGCAGGAGGCTTCTCTTAACTCAGCTGCTGGCTGCTGAGGCTGACAAACCCAAGGTCGACAAATAAAATGGCACAGTCCCAAGATTATCAAGCAGTATCTTAGGCCACTAATTCAAGTCCAGAAGCAGTCCCACGATAGGCAGACAACACGGCAGGTTGTTGAATGAAGACTCAACTACATGCAGGGTCCAAGCACACCAAAAAGTTCAAAGACCTTTCTCAACACTGCTTTTTATATATTGAAACTCCTTAAGGCAGCTACTCAGCTGCTCACAGTAGATTCCACCAGGGAGTTGATAACCAGTTTCATCATGGAGAATAACTACAACCAGCTGCCCAGCCGCACAAAACCAGGCCCAGCCAAGTAGGCACATAACTTTAACTACCACACACACAATGTAAATTTCTCCCATCATGGATGATAATTTGGACCACATGAATAAGGTAGTATCTGTAGGATCCCCACTATAATTTTTTTCTTTTGTAATTAATATGCAACTTGTGGGGAGATACTTTGAGACTGTTTATTCTGTTTTTCTTTCAAAATTCACCCACTGATTCCTGCCTGAATTAATTAGTATTAGTATGGTTACACAGGAGCTCTGGTGGCACAGTTGTTAAGAACTTGGTTGCTAACTGGAGGATCACTGGTTTGAACCCACAAGCTGCTCTGCAGGGGAAAGATGAGGCAGTCTGCTTCTGTTAAGATTACAGACTTGGAAATTCTATGGGACACTTCTATTCTGTCCTATAGGGTCACTATGAGTCAGAATTGACTCAACAGCAGTGAATTTATTTATTTATTTATTTATTCGTTTATCATGGTTACCAAAGTGGTGATTTTCTAATTCCATCATTCCTTCAATATTTTTGTTAGTTGGCATCCTACTGTAATAAGGAGTTTCCCCATTTCTGCCATGTAATTGTTTGTTTACAACAGTAGAGACTCATGGATTTCTTTATTATTCAATGGGATAAATATTAAAAACAGTTCATTTTATTAAATGACATTGCTTATATTAATGTTCAAATTGTGTAAGATTTGACCAGTATGAGCCCTTTTGAGCTTCTAAGAGAAACATGTCCTTTTGACTTTTTCCTATCATTCTTTCAGCTATTCTTTTTTTTCCCGGCACAATAAGAAGTTTCAGGATCACTTACCTTCTCTAACCCAATCCTAGAATCAGCTATTTTTCCAAGAAGCCCTGGTTCCTTTTAACGCACATTATATTTAGAAACAAAGATCTAGGTGTTAAGTATTCTCATAGCTACTTCAGCATGGATGATCATATGTCATCTCTGTGGACAGAGTGAAGGAATACACATGCATATACACATATCTAGGAGCTCTGTTGGCATAGTGTTTAAAGCATTTGGCTGCTAAACAAAAGGTAGGCTGCTCCATGGGGGACAGATGAGGCAGTCTGCTTCCGTAAAACTTTACAACCTTAAAAACCCTATTGGGGAGTTTTTGACTCAATGGCAGTGTTTTTGTTTGTTTGTTTGTTTTGTTTTTTGGTTTTATACACATATGTATATGCATTTCTGGAGTCACAAATGGTTGAGTGCTTGACTACAAGCCAAAAGTTTGGTGATTTGGACCCACCTAGAGACACCTTAAGGAGCTCTGGTGGCGCAGTGCCTAAGGCATTTGACTGCTAACCAGAAGGCTGGTGGTTCAAACCCACCAGCTGCTCCATGGAAGGAAGATGGGGTGTTCTACTTTCATAAAGATTCTCCGCCTCAGAAACCCAATGAGGGTAGCTATGAGTCAGAATCAACTCCATGGCAATGAGTTTGGTTTGATTAGTTTAGAGACGCCTTAGAAGACAGCCTGGTGACCTGCTTCTAAGAGGTCACAGCCTTGCAAACTCTAACAGGACAATTTTACTCCGCATCCATGGAGTCATCATGAGTCAGAATTGACGTGACAGCAACTGACAACAACAACGTAACTCTCCCATATTTCTGTCTTTATATCTATTGAAATTCATAACTTCATGTCTCTGATTCCAATACTGTACTACAGGTTTCATTTTAATTTCTTTCCCTTTCCATATTGATAATTCCCCTTTTCGACAATGAAAAACTTGGATCCCATTAGCTTAATGTATTTACATAATACCCTTTTACTAACCTCTGGAACATCTTAGGCTGCTGATCCATTCTGCCATTTTCCATTTGTGAGTGAAATATTTGGAAGGAAAAGGAGGGAGGGAAGAAGGAAAGAAGGAAAGAAAGAAAAGACAGAAGGAAGAGAAAGAAATGAAGGATGGAAGGACAGAAGGGAGAGAGGAGAGAGGAGAAAAGAGAGAGAGAGAAAGGAAGGAAATAAGGAAGGAAGAAAGACTCGAGATAATTGACTTCTTCATTACAGGAACCAACTGTAAAGGATCCTTATTCAGGACAATACTGTTATATTAACTCAGGCACACAAATACTCCCAACTTGTGAAAAC
This sequence comes from Orycteropus afer afer, assembly GCF_000298275.1. Lineage (NCBI taxonomy): Eukaryota > Metazoa > Chordata > Mammalia > Tubulidentata > Orycteropodidae > Orycteropus > Orycteropus afer. The sequence continues at coordinate 1,093,206 of NW_006921948.1, forward strand.
ACACGACACTATGAAAACCATTATCTTCTTTTTCCCTTTTTGCATAGTTCCCTAGTTTCCCATGCTTAGAACTCATAGAGGCTAAAAAGCTGTATTCCATACCAATGCTTTTGCAAAGAACAAAACATTTTTTCCAAAACATAGACTTTGGAAAGCTAAAGGAAATTTTTTTCTTCTTCTTCAATAGTATGCTGCAGAAAGATCCTAAAGGGTTAAGGCAGCTAAAATTTTCACACCTTACCCCTTTTGACACATGAGGTTCTGCAGTAAGAATTTAATTGGTCAGTAAGAAAAGGATGTCAGTGTTGCTTTGTACTAAAACCCTTTTCTCCCCCATTTCCTGTTTGGTTTTGTTTTCTTCTGAATTCAAGTTGTTAAATAGAATTTGACCTTCTCATACTTCAATGAGAACATGTTCACAACAGACAGAGGTTCTGATTAGAATTGTGTCCTGTGAATTTTACAGTGCTTGACATTTGCTGTTTCATAACAGATCACTACAAAAAGTGAGATGTTTTAGCTGCAGCCAAGACTGTGGGCTGGAAAAAAACTCAGTTAATGGCTTGGAATCCACAGACACATTCTGTTGTAAGATGGTCACTTGGGCCACACCAAAGACAATTTATTACCTCTTTTTTGTTGGCTTATGAGAAAGGTTAGACTTGTTTGCCCTTAAGAGCTGCACCGGTCTAGGACTTACTGTTTCAAATGGGCATGCGTGCCTTGTCAAGCCTCTCCATATAGTGTAGTGATTAGGTTCACAGACTACCCGGCTAGGATTCCAATCCTGACTCCTTTATATGCTACTTATGAGTGACTGAAGGTATACAAGTTAATTAAACTTTCTGTGTCTATTTCCTCATCTGTGAAACAGAGGTGATAATCATACCTTCTTCATAGGGTGGTCAGGAAAATAGCGACCCCTCCTTGGGTTTCCAAGGCAGTATCTCTATGGAAGTAGATTGCCCAACCTTCCTTCCGAGGAGTTGTGGGTGGATGTGAACCTCCGGCCTTCTGGTTGGCAGTCAAATGCCTTAGGCACTACACTACCAGAGCTCCCGGTTGGGGGTTGGGGGTTTGAGGGTGTCTATTTCCTCATCTGTAAAACAGAGGTGATAATCATACCTTCTTCATAGGGTGGTCAGGATGATTAAGTGAGTTACAAGCTGTAGTACCACTTAGCACAATGTAGAGCAGTTAATAAGCCCTTTGGAAGTACCCAGAAAGGAAATGCTAACTGTGTGTGTGTGTGCAGGAACGAGTACACACACACAAAGGGTAAGAGTACTCAGAGAAGATTTGAAAGTGCAAGTGATTCTTGAAGAATGAGTAAAAGTTTTCCAGGCAAACAAGATGAGGTGGGGATAAGGCATTCCAAGCAGAGCCATCTCGTAAGAAATGTGGTTCTCTCTGTGAGCCGCAAGTAATTCAGTAGAATTGGAGAGAATGTGTTTATGTGAGGGGCAAGAGGAGTTTGCTAGGCTAAGGAGTAGGTTGTAATAGGTTGGGTAGTAAGTTGAGACTCTGCTACAGAACTAGAGGGATGAGCCCAGTAGAACCATTTTGGTTGTTGTTGTTGTTGTTGTTATGTGCTGTCGAGTCAAACCCGACTCATAGCGACCCCTCCTTGGGTTTCC
>NW_006921948.1:1094942-1101187 GCF_000298275.1 Orycteropus afer afer
GTGGCTGGTGGGTTTGAACCGCCAGCCATCTGGTTAGCAGGCAAGTGTCTTAGCCACTATGCTACCAGAGTGGTGGAGGGGAGTCTAATTGAGAAGCTGCTGGAGAAAGAATTCATGGTAAGAGAATAAAGATCTAGGCATAGTGAGCTTTATCTACTCACCAGGTCTTGGTTGCTGGAGGAGAGAGTAGTATGGTGGGCAACATGGAGGATGCCCACTGAGGTCAGATTCATGATCATGATCCTCTGGGCTTCATGTCTGGTCATAATGACATAGCTTTGGGTTTTCTGCCTGTCTGCAAAGGTGTGAATCAATAGATGTACAACTCCCTAGTGAGGCCCCAATCAGGTAATTTGCAGGTTTCAATGGGAAGAGTTGGCTGCCTACCATTCCAGATTGATGAAGGAATTCCATGCAGACCATTTGGCTGGCCACTTTCCACTCATAGCAGAAGAGGCTTTTGCCATTAGTGCCAAGGTTTCAAATTGGCATTTTCATAAAAGCAGGCAAAGCAGCCCATTATCTAATTGATGTCCATAAATTACAGTGACTAGAACGTGGCATCAAGATTGGAGGAAGACTCATTAACATCCTGCAATATGCAGACGACACAACCTTGCTTGCTGAAAGTGAAGATGACTTGAAGCACTTACTGATGAAGATTAGACAACAGCCTTTGGTACAGATTACACCTCAACATACAGAAAACAAAAATCCTCACAACTGGACCAATAAGCTACATTACAATAAGTGGAGAAATGATTGAAGTTGTCAAAGATTTCATATTACCTGGTTCCACAATCAGCACCTGTGGAAGCAGCATTCAAGAAATCAGACAATTTATTGCACTGGGAAGATCTGCTGCAAAAGACCTCTTTAAAGTGCTGAAGAGCAAATATCTCTCTTTGAAGACTAAGGTGCACCTAACCCAAGCCATACTATTTTCAGTCACCTCCTATGTATGTGAAAGCTGGACAATGAATAAAGAAGACTGCAGAAGAATGGTTGCATTTGAATTGTGATGTTGGCAAAGAATAGTGAAAATATCATGGACTGCCAGAAGCATGAACAAATCTATCCTGGAAGAAGTACAGCCATGATTTTCCTTAAAGCTCAAATGGCCAGAGCTTCTCTCCTGCACTTTGGTCATGTTTTCAGAAGGGATCAGTTCCTGGAGAAGGATATGATGCTTGGTAAAGTGAAGGGTTGGTGAAAAAGGGGACACCCTCAATGAGATGGATTGACACAGTGGCTGTGACGATGGGCTCAAGCATAGCAAAATTGTGAGGATGGTGCAGGACCAGGCAGTATTCCATTCCATGGGGTCACTACGAGTTGGAAATGACTTCACAGCACCTAACAACAACAGGGAAGTCAATGTCGATACACATGGGGTTAGGTTATTTATTTATTTATTTATTTATTTTGGAAGGCATTAAATTCTGGGAATATCCTCTTTAAAAAGAAATACCCTATGGCCCTATGACTATGGCCCCTAGTCACCATTCGGGCCTGGAATTGAACTCACTCCCAAGGCTTCCAGCCAAACAATAGACAGGAGTATAAGGTGAACATTTACACCAGGTAGGTACACTCCTTAGAACAAGCAACCCTGGGAGATCAGAAGGGCAGTATTTTCACAGGGAGATAGCTCAGAGGGCAGGAATGTATAGGAAATAAGGACTCAGGGAAAAGGTAACCACAGGGAGGAAGTATGAAGAGACCTATTAAATTATGAGGATTGCAGTCAATGGCATGAAACAAAATGTGTATGGATAGCTGCATGGAAAATGAATTTGCTATGTAAACTTTCACGCAAATCACAATAAAAAAGAAAAAGACACAGCAACTATATTTTTTCAAAACTCACTTGTTACATTATTTTTCAAATTTGTGAAAATTTTATTTACACATTAATTGAAAGTCTAGATAATTTGTACCTGTTCCTAGTCACTGAAACATATTTCAATTATAAGTGTAAAAATTTGCATGCCTTTCCATCTGTCATCAACTGTTATTATAGGTCTACCACCATGGAGTGTAATCCTTGCAGGTAATGCTAATAAAGTTTGAATTTTAGATATAAATTTTGAGAATCAGACTTTGTTCTTGATAAATTTAACAACAGAGAATTATACTGTGAGGCTCTCTGGAAGGTATTTCCCTGGCCTTTTGCTTTCACTCCACCTTTCCCTTTCAAATGTCAATATTTACTTCATAGATAATATATTGGGAAATAAAGTAAACCATGAATGAGAGGACATAGACTGTAGTCCTGCTCTTGATATCAACAAACTTAATGACATTGGGCAGCTCCTTTTAATTGTTCAGGTTTCAGCTACCTAATCTGGAATATACATGTACAGAATTACATGATATTTAAGGCCCTTCTAAGATTCTGTGATGCTTTGCTATGTTGGATCCCAACAAATTAGCTATACTTAAAATTTCCCCTTCTAATATTCAACACTGAAACAAATATATATTGTTGCTTTGTCCAATGATGCAATAAAATACAAAAATTTACTTTACAGAAAAAATACCCTAGAGTCCTTTACTAAAAAAAAAAAAAAAAAAGCATGTAAAGCTCCCATTTGAACAGCTTTCACATACACAGTCTCTGGAAGCAATACTGGGACTATGTAGCAGGTTTCCTTTGCAATCTGTCCAAAGTGAGGGGACTGTACCACGGCATTCAGAAACGAATTAAAGCTGACACATATTAGAGCTGTACATATCTCATATCTCTTAGCACAAGCAAGCATTGTGCCTAACAAAATTTGGTTCTGTTTACTTGGGCTTAATTACTATAGGAAATGACTGCCCACCTCAATTTAAGATTACTCACTCTTCAAAAATGGCAACTATCTTTGACTTTTTACTAGAAGAAACTGTGTCACATCCACATGGTGTACCACTTAAAGGAGTAGATGTGAGGAAGGAGATGACTATGGAAATAGGATGTGGTGTTACCCCCACAAAGGCAGGACCACGAGGAGCAAAAGGAATCAAAGGGCATGGAATCAGATGCCCTGTCTCTTTGCCCCACTCAGTTTGCTTGAGCTGAAGCCCAGGCCAGTTCACAGCTAGGCCTCTCAGGGCTCCAAAGAAAATATGCGAAACACTCAGCCTCTCCCATGCAGCCTGTAAAGTGAATAAGTAATATATCCCACTGAAGTATAAAAAGATTGCCGGACATAATGCTAGGTATCAGGAATAATACTAGAGCGAACTGGTATAGAATTCCTGGGTGGCACGAACTACTCATAGTGAAAAGCTGATGGTTCGAACCCTCCCCAAAGTATCTCGGAAGGAAGGCCTGGTGATCTGCTCCTAAATTGTCACAGCCTGGAAAACCCCCTGGAGTAGTTCTGCTCTGCACACGTGGGGCCACCATGAATCACAATAGACTGGATGGCAACTTTTTTAAAAAACAAAACAAAACAAACAGCTGTTGGTTGATTCCATGTGCCAGATACCAGTCCAACTGCTTTATGTGGATGAACTCCTGAAGTATACCACTGGGGACTATGTTTCTCAGAACCCTCTTCCCTGTATGTCTCAAGGTTAGAGTTGACCAAAAGTGAAGTTATGTGAGATTTGGAGACAAAAGTGAAGCAACAGCCCTTTTGCTCTGATGGTTGTCATTCTTTTAATGCAATAAGAGACAGACACAGAGGTGCTGGCAGGTCCCCAATTACCTTCTCTCTTCCTTACTCCCCTCCAGCTGTCCTTTCTGACTGCCAGGCCTGCTTACCAGAGGCCGCGCCCGGTGGAATCTGAAGGCTTGGAAGACACAAAGAGTCACCCGCCAGTTGAATTCGACACTGGTGCTCTTTACAGGCTTCGTCCGTAGTTCCTGAGAAGTGCTGACTGGCTCCTCTGTGCCAGCTTAGGTTAGTGACTGGTTTTCTGATCTTTCAATTCTCCTTTCCAGATCCTTTACTGCCCCAGCTCCTCCCACAACTGTGCATGATCTACGATAAACTTCTTACTCCAAAACAGACTGATATAAGCAATTGCAAATATTTGTCATCTGACTTTATTTTTTGAAGGGCCTAGATGTTTTGTTTAAACCTAAAAATATTCCCTCTATCTGAATACCTGTCAGCATTTAAACACAAAGAATATGTCTTGTGCATTTTCCATTATACTATCATTGCTCATCTCTCTGACGTAAGTAGTTCTACTCCTGAACCTCTTCTTTTCATGACCTTTAACTAGTAGTCATAATAATAATAATTAACATGAGAAACGCGTAATAAGCTGCCAGAAGCACTGCTAAGCACTGTACATGCAAAGCTCCCTAATTTTTCACAACAACCCAACAAGGTAGATGTTACTGACAGCCCCATTTTACAGAGGAAACTCAAATTTTGAGAGACATTAAATAACTGACTCAGAGTCACCTAACTAATAAATGGTATGAATAGAATTAGAACCCAGATTAACATTGCTCGGTTACTTCAAAAATCTGCTAAGTGTGAAAATATACTTAAGTTTCTAAGATGTTCAATTCCCCCCCCCGCCCGTGGTAGTTGAAGTTATGTGCCAACTTGGCTGGGCCTGGTTTTGAGTGGCTGGACCATGGGATGTAGTGATTCTCTGTGATGAGACTGGTAATCGACTCCAGGATGGAATCTGCTGTGAGCAGTTGAGTAGCTGCCTTAGGAATGTGGTCTGCTTCCTGTATCTAAGGAGACACTTTGGGAAAGGTCTCTGAGCTTTTTGGCATGTTTGGATTGTGCACATAGCCGAGTCTTCATCCAGCAGCCCTCTGTGTTGCCTGCTGATCTTGGGACTTTTTCAGGACTTGAACTATTAGCCTGCCATGTTGCTTGATATTCTTGGGACTGTGCCATTTTCTTATTGCCCTTGGGTTTGTCAGCCTCAGCAGCCAGCAACTGCCTGAGTTAAGGGATGCCTCCAGCACCAGTGGTCCTGGAGCAAGAGGCAGAGCTGAAGCCCAAGGTCAAGGGGCCTTCACCCAGCCCCTAGAGCTGGCACTTTGAACTCGGACTTCTAGCCTCCTAAACTGTTGACCATAAATCCTTGTTAAAGTCATCCATTTGTGTTATGTCTGTTATAGCAGCACTAGAGAGCCAACACACCCTCCAATGCAAAATAATGCAAATATGTGAAGGGGAAGTGGATTGCACCTAAAACCCGAATCCTATGTCCATCTGCTAAAAGTTCCCATAGATTGAAAAAAGAATTCACATATAAATTAATAGGTACTACATTAGCTTCAGGTTTCACAACAGTAATGCAGGAAACTAGACAACAGGAGCAGTACTTCAACATTCTGAGAAGTAATTTCTAAGAAGTAATTATACATGGTCTAGAATATACTACTTATTCCAAACAGACTGGTATATGCAATTAGAAAATTACTAATCTTTCTTTTCTTCTGAGCTAAGATGTTTTGTTTAAACCTAAGAATGATCTGTCTGAATACCTGTCAGCATTTATAAGCAAAAATTCTTGGTCTGACTTTATAATTTTTTATTTCAGCATTTAAAGAACTTCATGCCACACAAACTTTCAGTCAGGTGTGAGAATAAAATGTGGGCATTTTACTACATACAAAGACTCAAAAAAAAAAAAAAAAAAAAAAGATCTCTAATGCGTTTTTCATCAGCCATTTACTGGAAGATATTTTTAATAAAAATGAAGGCAAAAATTAAGAAAGAGTAATCAAGAAATAGGACCCAACATGGGAAAGAGGCAAAGAGAATGGCAGGCTGATTAATAAGATCTTAGCATGGTGTCTGTGTGCCAGTCTCAGGCACTATCTAGTTCATTGGAGCCAGAGGATAGCTGAGAAAAATGAAACTGATTGATCACCTAATGCGTTTGTATGGAGAAGAGATTCACACTCTAAATGGATGTTCCTGATAGATACTTGATGACTAAGCAGAGAAACGGATGAGAAATGTAAGAATTAATTCCCTGAAGAAAAGAAACTCTGAACAAGAAAGAAAATATAATCATATACATCAAGTGACCCAGCTGCAAAATGATTTTCAGTAGTAATCATTTGAAAACTTAATGTTTACTTAACTAAAAATGGTGGCATGCAGAGGATGGGTATTAGAGGAGTGTTGGGTGGCTGATGGGTAAGTATGGTAATAAAATATATATATATAACCCTCTTAGTACCTACTACAAGGAGCTCTGGTGGTGTGGTGGTTATGGCATTTGGCTTCTAACCAAAAGGTCAGTGGTTCGAACCCACAAGCTGC
>NW_006921948.1:1101565-1104457 GCF_000298275.1 Orycteropus afer afer
ACCAGAAGAAACAAAAAAAATAATAATTGAATGTGGTTCGCTTTGGGGACTAGGAGCCAAGCTGAGCCAGAGTGTGGCAGGGGACTGGAAAAACTGGTACTAGCTTTGAAGGACTATGACTTTTGAATCATGCACCTATATAATTTTAAAAACATTGAAAGGAAATGGAATTGAATATATGAAAAGCATTAATAATTTAATGTCAATAATTAACTTGCTATCTTTACAAAACATTGGCCCAGTTCAGAATTCTTTTAATATATATTAGCATAAACTATTGATAAGTGTTGGAGTTTTGTGCTCTTGTTTTATTAGCTGTTGTTTACTGTTTGGAATTAAGGAGGCTATCTCAGGGCTGAATGGAAGCCATTTTTGTACCTGAGCTAGGGAATGCCAATCCATTCCTCAGTGCTTTGCTTTTTAAAAATCTTTTTGTAACTCTGTCACCATGGCTGTTAATTTTTTCTCCTTAGACGTCATGAGGGAGTGAGTCCACTGACTCTACTGATGCAAACTCGTCTATTGCATTGCCTATGTCTACAACAGATATCTTTAATGATGAGCAGTGCGCACTCCGTTGTTGAGTTTCTGCTGGCATTGCCTTGATATTAGAATTTTTCATCAACAATCTCCTCCCTTTTAATAGCCATTAATTTCCCTTGCTGAGTAGTTTATACAATCACATAAGGAGCCCTGGTGGCACAGTGGTTAAGCATTTGGCTGCTAACTGAAAGGATGTTGCTTCAAACCCACTAGCTGCTCCGTGGGCGAAAGATGAAGCAGTCTGCTTTCATAAAGACTTACAACCTTGAAAACTCTGTGGGGCAGTTCTACTGTATCCTAACGGGTCACTATGGTTCAGAATCGACTCAATGGCAATGGAATTGTTTCTTCTTCTTCCATTCTTTTTAGGTTAGCAATCATATTTTCACCTTTTAAGTTTATATAGTCCTTGCATAACATTCTGCATGGTATAAATAAAAGCCCCAATTCTGACCAAAGATGTCCTTCCTGAAAATGGTCTGCTTCACTCACAGGAGGCTTGGTTAGACTACACATGTTGGGAGGCAATGGCCATATCCATATAACTGGCTCTGTGAGTTCTCTGAAGGGCAACATGAATATGTTGTTGTTGTTAGGTGCTGTTGAGTCATCTCTGACTCACAGCAACCCTACATACAACAGAACAAAACAGCCGGTCTGTGTCAGCCTCACAGTCCTTGCTGTGACTGACCCCATCATTGCAACCACTGTGTCAATCATTGACATGTGGTAATTAAGGTTGTGTGTCAACTTGGCTGGGCCTGGTTGGGTGGCTGAGCAGCTGGTGGTAGTACTCTCCATGACGAGGCTGGTAATCAACTCCATGGTGGAATCTACTGGGAGCAGCTCAGTAGCCGCCTTAGGGATGTGGTCTGCTTCCTGTGTATAAGGAGAAGCTTTGGGAATGGTCTCTAGCTTATGGCATGCTTGAACCCTGCATGTAGCCGTGTCGTTGTTCAACAGCCTGCCACGCTCTGCCGATCTTGGGACTTTCAATGGACTTGAATTAAAGGCCTGCTGTGTGGTTTGGTAACATCGGGACTGTCCCTTTTTACTTGTCGACCTTGGGCTTGTCAGTCTCAGCAGCCAGTAGCTGTCTGAGTGAAGAAAAGCCTCCAGCTTCAGTGGGCTGGGAGCAGGAAGCAAAGCTGAAGCCCAAGGTTGAGGGGCTTTCACCTAGCCTCTAGAGCCTGGCACTTTGAACTTGGACTCAATGCCTCCACACTGTAAGAGAATAAACTCCTGTTTGTTCAAGCCATCATTTGTGGTATTTCTGTTAGAGCAGCATTAGGTAACCAAAACCAAGGGTCTTCCCCTTTTTTGCCAACCCTCCACTTTACCAAGCATGATATCCTTCTCCAGAGAATGGACCCTTCTGGCAACATGACTAAAGTAGGTGAGATGAAGTGTGGCCATTCTCACTTCCAAGGAGAAGCACTTCTCCATGACTGCTGCATTCTTCCAGGACAGATTTGGTCATTCTTCTGGCAATCCATGGTACTTTCAGTATTCTTCACTAACACCACACCTCAAAAGCCTCCAGTGCAACATCCACTTGTTGGAACATCTCAGTGGGTGTTCTGTCAGTTCCTGGAGCCTCATTTTTTGCCAATTCCTTCAGTACAGCTTCCACTTCTTCCTTCAGTACTGTTGGTTCTTGATCATATTCCACCTCCTGAAATGGATGATCATCTACCATGGTACATGGTACATGGTACAATGACTGTGTATTCCTTCCATCTTCTTTTGCTATTTCCTGCCTCGTTCAATATTTTGCCCAGATAATCTTTCAGTATTGCAACTTGAGGCTTGAATTTTTTCTTTGGTTCTTTCAGCTTAAGAAATGTGGAGTGTGTTCTTCCCTTTTGGTTTTTTAACTCCAGGTCTTTGCACATTTCATTATAATAATTAACTTTGTCTTCTCTAGCTGCTCGTTGAAATCTTCTGTTCAGCTCTTTTATCTGTCATTTCTTCCATTTGCTTTAGCTACTCTCCATTCAAGAGCAAGTTTCAGAGTGTCTTCTGACATTCATTTTGTTTTTTTCTTCCTTTTCTGTGTTTTAAATGATCTTTTGCTTTCTTCATGTATTATGTTCTTGATGTCATCCCACAATTGGTCTGGTTTTCAGTCATTCATGTTGAATGAGTCAAATCTATTCTTCAGAGGGTCTCTAAATTCAGGTGGAATACACTCAATGTCATAATTTGGCTCTCATGGACTTGTTTTAATTTTCTTCAGCTTCAATGTGAACTCACATATGATCAATTGATGGTCTGTTCCACAGTCAGCTCCTGGCCTTGTTTTGGCTGAAGATATTGAGCTTCTCCATTGCCTCTTTCCACAGACAT
>NW_006921948.1:1104557-1107358 GCF_000298275.1 Orycteropus afer afer
CGGACCCGACTCATAGTGACCCCTCCTTGGGTTTCCGAGGCAGTATCACTACGGAAGTAGATTGCCCCATCTTCCTTCCGAGGAGTGGTTGGTGGGTTAGAAAAGTTATGATGCAAAGTGAACCAGTGGTTCACAGTTGATAAGATTAGGAAGTGTGTACTTAGTATTATTCAAACCAGGGTTATTGAACACTATTCAAACTATGTATCTGGGCATCTGCAATTTGTAGCACATAGTGATAGTAGTTATTGTAATGCAAAAGTGATTTGGTTGTGGCCCTTCTTCACTGGAACTTGAAGTAGCCTTGGGGAAATAGATATAATAAAATGTAAATATGATTCAAGGCAAAAGTACTGTGATTTATATTATAAACACAAAATGCTTTGACAATACAGAGAAGGGGAGTATTTTAAGCACTGAGGATATTTAGAGAGATGTCCACAAAGGAAGGAGCATATGATTTGAAACCTGAAGAAATAGAAGGTAGTGAAATGGGGAGATGTAAGGGAACTGCAATGAAGGATACAGAATTAGCATGATTGGGGAGTTGAAGAAATACATAATGTGTTCAGACTATAGCAAATAATATATCGTGCATTGTCTCAGTTCTTTAAACAAACCAAAAAACCAAACTCAATGCCGTTGAGTTGGTTCAACTCATAGAGACCTCTCCTTGGGTTTCCAAGGTGATATCTCTATGGAAGTAGATTGCCCAATCTTCTTTCCGAGAAGTGGCTGGTGGGTTTGAACTGCCAGCCTTCTGGTTAACAATCAAATGCCTTAGGCACTACACCACCAGAGTGTCCCTTGGTACTTCAGTGTTGCTATAACAGAAATACCACAAGTAGATGACTTTAACAAATGATTTTATTCTCTCACAGTTTAGGAGACTAGAAGTCCAAATTCAGAGTGCTGGCTCTAGGGTTTGTTTTTGTTGTTATTGGTAGGTGCTCTAGAGTTGTTTTAAACTCAGAGGGACCCCATGTAAAAGAGACCAAAACATTGCCCGATCCTGTGACGACGTCCTCAGAATCATTGCCATTTTTGAACCCATTGTTGAAGCTACTGTGTTGATCCATCTCTCTAAAGATCTTCCCTTTTTCTTCAATGACCCTCTACTTTACCAAGGATGATGACCTTCTCCAGGGACTGGGCCCTCCTAATAACATGTCCAAAGTTTGTGAGTTTTTGAGATGAAGTCTTGCAATCCTTGCTTCAAAGGAACATTCTGGTTGTACTTCTTCTAAGACAGATTCACTTGTTCTTTTGGCAGTTCCTGGTAAATTCAATATTCTCCAACATCATAATTCAAAGGCATCAGTTATACTTTGGTCTTCCTTATTCATTGTCCAGCTTACACATGCCTATGAGATGATTGAAAATACCATGATTTTGGTCAGGTGCACTTTAGTTTTCAAAGTGACATCTTTGCTTTCTTAACAATTTAAAGAGGGCTTTTGCAGCAGATGTGCCCAGTGCAATACGATGTCTGATTTCCTGACTGCTGCTTCCGTGGGCATGGATTGTGGATTCAAGTAAAATGAAATCCCTGACAACTTCAATTTTTTCTCCTTTTATTGTGATATTGCTAGATGGTCCATTTGTGAGGATTTTTGATTTCTTTATGTGGAGGTGTAATCAATACTGAAGGTTATAGTCTTTGATCTTCATCTGTAAGTGCTTCAAGTACTTTTCACTTTCAGCAAGCAAGGTTGTGTCATCTGCATATCTTAGGTTGTTAATGAGTCCTCTTCCAATCTTGATACTGCATTCTGTTTTATATAGTCCAGCTTCTTAGATTATTTCTTCAGCATACGTATTGAATAATTATGGTGAAAGGATGCAACCCTTATGGACACCCTTGGAGATTTTAAACCATGCCATAGCCCCTTGTTCTGTTTGAATGACAGACTCTTGATCTATGTACCGGTTCCTCTTTAGCATAATTAAGTGTTCTGGAATTCCCATTCTTTGCAGTGTTACCCATAATTTGTTATGATACACATAGCTGAATGCCTTTGCATAGTCAATAAAACACAGGTAAACTTCTTTCTGGTATTCTCTGCTTTATGCCAAGATCCATCTGACATCAGCACTGATATGCCTTCTTCCATGTCCTCTTCTGAATCTGGTTGGAATTTCTGGTAATTTCCTGTTGATACACTGCTGCATATGCTCAGGCACTTGACTGCTAACCAGAAGGCTGGTGGTTCAAATCCACCAGCCACTCCTCAGAAGGAAGATTGGCAATCTACTTCCATTGAGATACCACCTCGGAAACCCAATGAGGGGTCACTATGAGTCAAATCAAGTTGATGTCAGTGAGTTTGGTTTAGTTTTTACTCTATGTTCAAGAGCAAGTTTCAGAGTCTCTTCTACAACCATTTTTATATTTTCTGCCTTTTTAATGACCTTTTACTTTTTTCTTGTATGGTGTCGTTAATGTCCCACAACCCATCTGGTCATTAGTGTTTAATGCATCAAATGTGTTCTTGAAATGGTCTCTAAATTCAGGTGAGACATACTCAAGGCCCTACCTTGGCTCTTGTGGACTTGTTTTAATTTGCTTCAGCTTCAATTTGAACTTACAATGGATAATTGATGGTCTGTTCTGTAGTCAGTCCCTGGTCTTTTTTCTGATTTATGATATTGAGCTTCTCCAGTCTCTTTCCACAGATGTAGTCAATTTCTTTGTATTCCATCTGTTGAAGTTCACATGTATAGTCTTCATTTATGTTGTTGAAAAGGTATTTCCAAAGGATAAATCATAGGTCTTTCAAAATACTATCATGCGATCTCTG
>NW_006921948.1:1107753-1108907 GCF_000298275.1 Orycteropus afer afer
TGAAATGTTCATTTTGAGGATGTATGTGATGCTGTTCCTTTTTAAGTTGTCATTGCCAGCATAGTAGACATTGCAACTTATGCCTTCAGTTATTTCCAAGAAGTATCTTTTGTGTCCTATCCTAGAGCAAGGAATGAAATGAAACTTAGTTGCTTTGTGCAGCACATATCAATTTCCTTTGACTGAAACTCTCTGAGGTGATATTTACTGTTGTAATAAGAGGGATAATATCATGTATTTTTTTTCAGCTTAGTGGACAGGTATTAGATGCCTCATGTTTATCACCACAAAGTCACATGGAGCTGATTTAAGCCTTAGGTATCTTAATCATTATCTACTCGATTTAGCTAGTCCAGGAATTCTCCACCCCACTTTGCACATTTTACCCCTCTCAACTTTTTGGTCATCCTACGGATTCTTTATTTAGTCTGCCATCATCCCAGAACATATGAGTTGTGTAATGGAGTGTGAACCTTCAATAAAGCTACAGTGAAGAGGCTTGAGCAGGATGAAAGGCAAGAATAAAAATGAAGGCAACTGCAATTGATTTTTCAGTAATGACTAGTTCTCATAGTTTCTTTGTACCCCAGAACATCATGAGATACCTCAATCTTCATTTACTACACATTTATTACATTCTATTTAAAATGAAAGTATCACTACCCAAGGGTAAGTAAATGTATGAGAGAATGACTAAAAGTGTCTTGCTAGGTGCTGTCAAGTAGGTTCTAACTCATAGCGACCCCATGTACAACAGAACTCTGCCTGATCCTGCACCATCCTTAAAATCACTGAGCTCACCATGGTGGCCACTGCATCAATCCATCTCATTGAGGGTTTTCTCCTTTTCTTACTGACCCTCTACTTTACCAAGCATGAGATTCTACTCCAGGAACTGGTCCCTCCTGACAACATTACTGAAGTATGAAATGAAGTCTGGCCATTCTTGCTTCTAAGAAGCATTCTGGCTGCACTTACTCTAAGGCAGATCTGTTCAGTTTCTGGCAGTCTATAGTATTTTCTTTTCTTTCTTTTTTTTGCCAATACCACAATTCAAATGCATCAATTCTTCTACAGTCTTCCTTATTCATTGTCCACCTTTCACATGCATATGTTGTTGTTGTTATGTGCCGTCGAGTCGGCCCCGACTCATA
>NW_006921948.1:1109172-1112458 GCF_000298275.1 Orycteropus afer afer
TTTTTAAACGAAACATTTTTATTGTGATTTGGGTGCAGTTTTACAAAGGAGATTCGTTTCACATTCAACAGTTCATACACATTTTGTTTCTTGACATTGATTACAATCCCTGCAGTGGAACAACTCTCCTCCCACTTCCTCCCTGTGGTTACCCCTTCCCTGTGTCTTTCTTACCTATGCATTCCTGCCTGCCTAGCTTCCTCTTGTGCAAATACTACCCTTCTTTCCCACAGTTGACAGTTCTAAGGAGTGTATCTTCCTAGTGGAGTTCTCAGCTCATAGGTCTGTCTATTGTTTGGTCAAGAGTTAAGCCACAGGAGTGAGTCCAATTCCAGGCCTGAAGGGTTACTCATGGGCATAGTTTCAGGGCTTTGGCCAGTTTCTTTATGACCAGTAATACTGTGTTTTTATTAATATTTTTAAATTTTGTTCCATAGTTTTGTACCCACTTTATCCAGGATCTCCAATTTTGATCCTCTAAAAATGTCTTTTGCAGTAAATTTGCCCAGTGAAATACATCCTTTGATATCTTGACTGTTGCTTCCATGGGCATTGATTGTGGATCCAAGTAAAATGAAATCCTTGACAACTTCAATCTTTTCTCCATTTATTGTGTAGTTGCTTATTGGTTCAGTTGTGCAGATATTTGTTTTCTTTATCTTGAGATGTAATCCCTACTGAACACTGTAGTCCTTGATCTTCATTAGTAAGTGCTTCAAGCCTTACAAGCAAGGTTGTGTCATCTGCATATCACTAGTTGTTAATGAATCTTCCTCCAATCCTGATGCTACGCTCTTCATATAGTCCAGCTTCTTGAATTTGCTCAGCATACAGATCAAATAATAAGTATGGTGAAATGATGCAACCCTGATGCACTCCCTTCCTGATTTTAAACCATACAGCATCCCTTTATTCTGTTAGAAGGACAGCCTCTTGGTCTATGTACAGATTCCTCATGAGCACAATTAAGTGTTTTGGAATTTCCATTCTTTGCAGTGTTATTCATAATTTGTTATGATCCACATAGTTGAATGCCTTTGTATAGTCAGTAAAACACAGGTAAACATCTTTCTGATATTCTCTGCTTTCATCTAAGATACATCTGACATCAGCAATGATATCCCTCATTTCACACCCTCTTCTGAATCCACTTGTATTTCTGACAGTTCCTTGTCAATGTACTGCTGCAACCATTTTAAAATTCTTTTCAGCAAAATTTTACTTGTATGTGATGTTAATGATATTTTTTGATAATTTCTGCATTCTATTGGGCCACTTTTCTTTGGAATGGGCACAGATATTGATGTCTTCCAGTAGGTTGGTAATTTATTAGGACCTTATATTTTATTTTATTTAACTTAATTCAGCAAGCATGCTCCCAGTGACTCCTGTGGGAATGGTTAAGAACTTGGCTACAGAACTGAAAAAGTTGGCACTTGGAACCCACCCAGAGATGCTTCACAAGAAAGGCCTGACAATCTACTTCCCAAAGGTCACAGCCATGAAAACCCAATGGACCACAGGGTCCATGAGTCACAATCGACTTGATGGCAAGTAGTTATTAGTTTTTTGTTTGCTTACTATGAGCCAAACACTGGGAATATGGAGATGAGATTATATTCTGGTAGGAAACATAAGATTACAGAGAGAACTATAATACTGGATAGATTCTGAGAAGCACAGTTACAGGTCTACCGTATTTTGTGAGCCCTTGAAGGTGAATTTGTGAGTGAGAAACAAAAGAAGTAGTTATGTCACTGATTGGAGGGTGGCAAGTGAGTAAATAAGTAAATTCTGTCATCTCAGTTGCTTTATTACTCAGAGGTCTTCTGTAGTGAAAAAAAATGGACTAGAGGTAAGTGGATGATAGCTTTCTTACATACTCTAGTAAGGTCTGAGAAAAATGGACAGAGCTGTTTTATTGAAGGAAGCCTTCAAAAAGAGACTTGCTGCCATCTTGATTCCAACCGAGAGGTCATGCCAATTGATGGGGGCAGTTTGTAAAGCAACATCTCTAAGAAAACATCTGTATGAAAGTCCAAAGGAACCTGCACTCTTCTTTTCAATTCCCTGTGAACCCAGAGGTGGGTTAGATATTTTTGGAACATGCCACAGGCAGTCAGGCAGGTTGTGGATTTATTCCAGCCCATCTCTGTTCTGAAATAATGAAAGAAGCACCAAGAAATTGTATCTGTCAAATCTGTCAGGGACTAAAAACAAGAGGAGATGATTTTGACAGTCTTTAGCAGTCATTCTGCTGATCACCCATGTTCCTACTGCACTGTGTTTCCGGGGGAGTGATGGGTGAGCAGTGAATTATGTGTTTCAGAATTAACTCAAAAGGTTCTCTTGAAATGTGTTTGTTGCATTTTGACAAGTTTGGAAAAGCAGACTTTATATCCCAGTAAGGCTTGTATTTAAGAGAGAGAGAGAGTATGTGAGAGAGACTTAATCTATGTTGGATATGTATAGAGCAGACAATAGGATCATCTTCCTATCTTGTTGCTCAGTTCGTTTTTTGCTCTGGGTTTCCTTGCAAATTGAAATGAGCTTCCTGTCACCCATGTGCTGTTGGAACGTATTGCCTTTCTCTCATTTCCAACTCCACTGTGGTAATAACAAACAAACAAACAAACTGAACCGAAGTCCGTCAGCCCAACACCATGCATCTGTGTCTGATGCATGACACAGATGACAGTGGGAGAGAGTGCTACACTAAATGAAGATATTGACTCTGTTTCTATATAGGGTTAGTTAGAGAACTTGTTGGGTTATTTCATTTGTGAAATCACGGATTCATTAGTCAGGCATTTGCCTTAAGTGTTATCTAACCCAGCTCTGCCTTGGAGTAAGTATTTAGTTTAAATTTAAGAGAGTAGTTTATCTGAATGCATGTGGTAAAGGTTTAATCTCAAAGCAATGATTAAAATGCTACAGGGGTTTGGGTTTACCATTAGTTTCTGTAAAGCAGTGTGTCATTTAAGATCTAAGTCAAAGAACCTGTGATGAGATTAACACTGTTACTGTACTTACCAGCTGTGTATCTTTGGACAAGTCAGTTAAACTCCCTGAGTGCATTTTCATTATGGGGTAATAATAATAACACACCCATGGATACTAGAAAAACCAAACCACACCCATTGCCCTTGGGTCAGTTCTGCTCATGGAGACTGTGATGGTTGGAGCTGTGTGTCAACTTGGCTGGACCCAAGTTCTGTGTGGTTGCTCCCATGATGGGATCAGATGACTGAGTTCTGAGTGGCCAGTCTGCCCAAGGGGAGTTTCC
>NW_006921948.1:1118392-1119624 GCF_000298275.1 Orycteropus afer afer
CCAATCTAACACAGAGACCCCAGGTGTTACAGAACAGATGGCTCCATAGTGTTCTCTTGCCTGTAATGTTCAGGAAAACAGATCACCAGGCCTTTCTTCAGCAGTGTCATTGGGGGAGTTCCAACTGCCAATCTTTAGGTTAGAAGTCCATCATAGAATACATGTACCACCCAGGGACCTTGTGTATGTGACAGGGCTGTTTTGTTGTATTTTTTTTTTAAGTGTCAAATGGGATAATGTATTAAAGCATTTTGGAATCTGTAAAGAACTAATTTTGAGGCATTATGAAAGGAGCAATCATGACATATTTTTGTCAGCCCTAAAGTGCTAATGTTGGAAGATTTCATGGTGAAAAAATATCCCTCGTTTCTTCTCTCCTCTTTCTTCCCCTCCCTCCTTCCCTCCTTTTTCCTCCCCTTGCTACCTCTCCTCCTCTCCTGTCAGCCTCCTCCCTCCCTTCCACTCCCCTCTGTCCCTCCCTCCCAGACCCTCTGCTTCCTGGCTTCCTTCCTCCCTCCTTCCCTCCCTCCCTTCGTTCCTTCTTCCTTCCTTCCAGTTAGTAAGCGCCTACACTATCCAAACTCTGTATTAAGCATGGATGATATTATGATAAATCAGATCTTTTCTCTGTCCCCCTAATCAATTATTGATAGAAATTTTAGTGTTAGAATTTCATTTTCAATATTCTCTTATTGCATTCTAAATGTTCCTTGGTGGAGGGAGAATTTATAATCTTATTACTTAAGTTCTCTTAAACTTTTTCAAACTTCAAGTAGCATCCGATTAATAGATTGTGAAATAAATTTAGTGAGCCATAAGAAACATTTTTTGTGTGTAAAAGATAAAATATAGTAGGAAATTTCAGAAATTATCTCACATATGAAGGGTAAGTATTATTTCATAATACTTGTGTTTTGGAATATACACATGTACGTATAACTGTACATATATATACACATGTGTGTACATGTGCATACATGTGTACGTATCTATGTATACTAAGCAATTAAACCTGATTTCTTGCTGTAAGTCACAAAGAAAAGGTTTGAAAAACACATATCAAAGAAGATTCCTTATTTTCAGCATTCTGATAGGCTAAGTGGGAATGCTTTTCAGGAAGTGGTTGAGGAAAAGTGTGATAGTGCCTAGGGCACTTGACTGCTAACCAGAAGGCTGGCGGTTCAAACCCACCAGCCACTCCTCGGAAGGAAGATGGGGCAATCTACTTCCGT
>NW_006921948.1:1119724-1120659 GCF_000298275.1 Orycteropus afer afer
TTATTGTAAAAGTCAACTAAAGGTTTATGTATGGAAGGAAATTTTCTTTGTTGGTTGGTTACCAGGGGTGGAAGAGGATGGGAGGGAACACAGATAGGTGGAGATAAGTATTGATTTGGGTGAAGAGAAGGGCAATGTACCAAATGTGAGTTATCAACATGGTGGCATTGGGGAAGAGGAAGACATAGAGAGGTACATGGTAGTTGTAGACAACAAAGATGAAACCTTTTGCACCTACAGTACTGGGTTGTCATTGAAGGCAAACATGGGTCTTTGGGTGGATAGATGGGTGGACAGGCTGAACTATTAGGTATGTCTATGCAGTGGGGAGTGTACACAAGACCATGTATAGGTTTGGCAGACAACGGTTCTACAAGTGTATTTGTATGTTCTGTAAGAATTCCCAGGTGTATAGTAGAGTTGACAAGGAACAAGGTTGTAGTCAATTCTTGGCCACAGCCAGCTACCCAGAGGGAGCAACTTGTTGAACGTTTGGCCTCAGGACCATAGTTGAAGGGGCATCAAGCTTAATTGGCATAACATACTACACAAAACATTGTTTCACCTCCTACTTTGGCAAGTAGCGACTGGGATCTTAAAAGCTTGCGAGCAGCCATCTAGATGCAATGATGGGTCTCTCCTTGTCCATAGCAAAGAAGAATGAAAAAAGCAAAGTTTCATGGAAACAATTAGTCCAAACAAATGGTACACCATGCAAGCCTCAGCCTCTACAACCATGAGACCAGAAGTACTAGATGGTGCCCGGCTACTACTGTCAACCACTCAGAGGGGGATCTATGTAGGAGACCCTTGATAGAGAGGGAGAACAATGTGGAACAAAACTAAAAATCTTTTGGGAAAATAAAAGTGGGGGGAGGGACCAGGTTTGCTGGTCTGATAGAGCCTGGTGGAACCACTGAGACTATGGCCCCTAG
>NW_006921948.1:1120759-1124079 GCF_000298275.1 Orycteropus afer afer
ATACTGCCTTGGAAACTGAAGGAGGGGTTGCTATGAGTCGGGTCCGACTCGACGGCATATAACAACAACAGCAACAACAAAAGGGCTAACAAAGGAGTCCCTAGGGAGTACAAACAGTTACCATGTTCACCTCCTAACCAAGAGATTGAGGGTTCAAGTTCACCCTGTGGTACCTCAGAAGAAAGGCCTGGTGATCTAATGGGGGAAAATTAGCCATTGAAAACTCTATGGAGCACAGTTGTACTCTGATACACATGGGTCATCATGAGTTGGCGTTGACTCAATGGTAATAGGAACTGGAAGGGCTGAGAGGGTAAATTTTTCTTTCTTCTCCATTTATGTTGGTTTAACCCAAGCTCTCCTAAAATTTACCAAAAACAACTTTCCTATATTTCAGTTTCTTTTAAAGATTCTAATATGGTAGTCCAGAAAGAAATGCATTTGTTTTGTTGGTTTTTAATTAAGAAATTTATAAACACAAGGAAAATTTTATATCCATAACTGTGGCAAAAAAAAAATTAATTTTCAGGGAAAATATAATTAGCATCATAGAATTAGAGCTTGTATAGCCAATTAAAATTCATATTGTCCTTTTTCAATTAGGAATATAGACAATACTGTTTGTTAGCAGGAGAATTTTAATCTAAGATATGACTGTCATAACTCCTCAGAAATTTCCTGCAGCTAACATACTATGAAAATGTCCTACCTTGTTTTTGTTTTGTTTTGTGTTAGATATAGTTTAACTTGAACAAGAGAGTTGTACCTTGGATATAGGACATCTAACTTGAACATGAGACATCTAGTTTGAATATAAATAATTCAGCTTTAACACAAGACACATCTAAATCAGTTCCACATGTTTCCATCTTTTAATTTAAGGCCTAGGTATTTAATGAAACAGATTTCCTAGGTGAATCAAATAGTGTGAAAGATACATAATGGGAGATAATCATTAGTACTATTCACACATATGTCCAGTTCTCTCTTTAATGCACACATGATAGGATTAAACTTAGTTTATTTTGGCCTCATGAATTATGGTCAATTCATGGTGAGTAGAATTATGAATTATGAATTATGGTCAATTCATGGTGAGTAGAATTACTGTATGATCACTCTCAGCTAAAGCATTTAATTGCCAAAGCAGGGCCTTCTAGAAGACTATTCCCAAAGATAAGGCTCCCAAGGACTTTTGGGATAGTGGCTGTTCTTTCAGTATGGGTCACTGAGTTACCATGATGATCACAATGACTAATGACTAAAGATTAACATATAGCAAAAACTAGAATAAGCCTTTTGTTTCAAGCCACTGAATTTTGATGGCTGTTGTTATAGTATAACCTGGTCTTTCCTGCTCGATACACATAATGAAATAAACATCAGGGAGGTTCACCTACAGTTTCTGAACCAGTGGTCGACACATAGTTTTCCTGAATTAGAATTATAAAGACCAAGGATTTGAGAAAATTAACAAATTAATTCTGTCAAGAAAATAGATTATTTGTTTACAAACAAGACAAAAATCACAGAAATGCTTGTTAGGCAAATTAAGTTCATGCAGACTTGTATCTCATATTCAAAGGGAAAATATTTCAATCACTTGAATATTAAAACCAGAATCCATTGCCATAGAGTAGATTCCAACTCATAGTAACCCTAAAAAAGTCACTATAATCTCATAAATTGCATAGTTGTTTCAAGTAATGACTGATTAAACAGTTTAATATCATTGAAAGAGTTAAATTTATGTAGGAACTACACTAATCTCTAGCTGTTTTTATAAGAGAAAGCAGGACTTACAGAAACGAAAGAACACATTAGATGGCAAAAATGTGAAAACATACATATATATTGGTTCCAGTAAGATGGTGGAATAGGCAGAAATACTGCACAGACTCTCTTCAACAAAGAAAAGGGGAACCAATTAACACAGATACAGAAAATAATCCTGGATCCCTGAACTTTGAAGGGAAGGATACAGAAGTGGAATCAACTCCAAGTAGTAGAAGAATTTGCGTGAAAACACCAAAACAGGAGACATACAGAGCTGCAGTCTGGCAGCAATCCTGACAGCACAGACAGCTTGGATATTGCCAAGTGGTGTTAGGACCTAAGAATTAATCTAAAAATCAGCCCTGCTAGCCAGGGACTACACGGAGGACTGTTCTGGTGGCTGGTGGATAAAAGGAGAAGCAGCGAAGAGGAAGGCCGGTTGAGCTGTGGACTTTTGCCTGTCTGGAGGATGCAGCCATTCTGAATGTTTACAAGTGGTTTGACCATTTTGGATATTTAAAACAGCAGCATTCTCCCAGATTCCAGGGAATTAAGAACGAGGTTCCACTTGCCAGGAACCACAAGGACATTTCGGACGCCAATGACTGGAAAGGTGCAACATTTCTCTTGTTACTCTAACACCCCACACCCTCTTGATGAATGGAGGTGTAGCCATCCCTCACTCCCACCCACATTCTAGGACAGTTGGAATTCCACCCCAGTCTGTTTGCTCGGATGGAGCCTGGGTGCCCTGCCCCCGCTTCCCCTGATAGTTTTTTTTTAGTTTGTTTGATTGTGTCTGTTTTAAAACTACTACTATTATTACTTTTTTTCCTTTTTATTGTTATTCTTTATTTCTCCCTTCCCAGGTTTTAGTTTGCAATTTTGTCTCTTTTCCCTGTTCCTTGTTCCAATTTTTTAACTTTTTCATGGTTAATTCCATTCCTTGTATTTCTTTTTGTGTTTTCCCCATTTTTTCTTCATTATGCTCCTACTTTACCTTTTTACTCTCATTGCCTTCTCCCCAGAAATTGTGGTGTTTTTTATTCCACCCTCATTTTTTTTTTGTTATTGCTCCTGTGTGATTACATGGTGTGTTTTTGTCCATTTGCTTTTACTTTTTTTATGGTTATTCAATTGTTATTTTTGTCTAACTGAGTGGAAGACAGCAACAGTCTCCATATGACACAACTACACCCACACCTCCTGCAGGTTCACTTACTGAGTGAGAGGCACCACTTCCTTCTCCAACAATGGGCCAAAGATAAACAACCACCAAGAAGAGCCTCACTCACCCTTAGCTGCTCTTCACAAACAGCTAACAGAGATCTAAATAAAATAATGTCACAATGTCTCAGAGATAACAGACCATCACAGTCCACACAAAGAAGCAAGATAAAGTGGTAGAAACAAGGGAGCAGGATACAGAACTACAAAATATCTCTGAGGAAGAAGCAGCATTGGAACTCCCTGATAAGGAATTCAAAAGAATTATATTTAGGTATCTTCAAAAGATTAAGAGACAGATCAAGGAAGACACAGAC
>NW_006921948.1:1130997-1136275 GCF_000298275.1 Orycteropus afer afer
CCTTCAACAAGATGGATTGACACGGTGGCTGTGACAATGGGCTCAAGTATAGCAAGGACCATAAATCTGGCGTGGGATCGGGCAGTGTTTTATTTTGCTGTACATGGGGTCACTATGAGTTGGAAATGACCTGAAGGCTCCTAACAACAACAACAACTACACAAAACATTGTTCCACCTCCTACTTTGGCGAGTAGTGACTAGGATCTTAAAAATTTTGCAAGCAACCCTCTAGATGCAACCATGGGTCTCTCCTCGTCCAGAGCAAAGAAGAATGAAGGGAACCAAAGATTCATGGAAAGAATTAGTCCAAGTGAGAGGTACACCATGTGATCCTCAGCCTATATGACTATGAGACCAGAATAACTAGATGGTGCCCAGCTACCACTGTCAACCCCTCAGGAGGAATCTCTGTAGGAGATGCTGGATAGAGAGGGAGAACAATGTGGAACAAAACTCAAAACCATTTGAAAAAAAAAAAGGGACCAGTTTTGCTGGTTTGATAGAGCCTGATGGAGCCACACCTGTGGCTTCCAGCCAAACAAAAGACAGGCATATGAGGTGAACATTTACACTAGGTAAATTGTAGTCAGTGTCATGAGACAAAGTGTATGTGAACTGCTATATGGAAAGTGAATTTGCTCTGTAAACTCTTACCCAAATAAAAAAAAAAAACCTAAATAAAAAGCGAAAACATACATAAGTACATTATATGAAGTTGATACTAAAAATATACTACAATGCTCATTCATTTAAGTCCAAAAAGTTCTAAAGTGTATCATTTTATAAATGTAGTCTCAGTAAATATTTTTGTAATATTAATGGCAGTAAAATGTGATATCACCAAAGTAAATCAAGTATCAAATAAAATTTGGGGAACTTTGGATTAACAAAATGCCAGAGCATAAGTAAGTTTATAAAACAAGTCCTTTAAATTCCACAAAAACAAATAAAAAATGCAAAAGGATATTTGTACAACCCAGTAACATCAGAGAGAGAACTAGAAGACTGAGGGTAAATATTTGAAGATGAAGTACACAGCCTCTTGATGTTCTGAAATCATAGAGAAATAGGATGAAATGTCTTTGGTATTTGCAATGCCTTGACAAATGTGAAGTATAGAAATTTCTGGTGTTCTTAACATGTGCTTCCCATCAATATAACTGTCTGCCATTTTCCTTTTTCTTTTTATGACATATACGTCCCTGACCCGCTCCCTATTGTACAGGCTCAATACCACAGCTGAGCTCAATGCCTTGTGACCTGAATATGAATCATGTTCAAAAAGCTGAAGGGGAAATTTCCCTTCTGATTTTACAGATTGAAGCTGTTTAATGTGACTTGTAAGGGCACTATTTCTAACCATCTTTGTCATGACAGTGATTATATTGATAAATAGGATAATTATGGGATTTTTCTCATTAACTTGACCAGTCAATTTTTTATATACTTAAGTTATTAAATCATCTGGCATTGATATTAAAATCATATTGGTGAGTAATGATATGCATGGTGTCATTATCAGAAAGATGAGCAATTTTTAAATACCCCAAAGAAATGGAAGTCTTGGACACGTTCATGGTCATCTTAAGAATTTTACTGAGAAAGTATATTTTAGGTATTGAATCTTGAAAATGGAAAGTTATATATAAATCTAAGATGGTCATCATCACCATCATCATCTATGTAAGTCAGTGCAAATGTTTATTTCTCTTAAAAATCCTGTGCAAAAATTCCTCCATTTATACATAGGTGCACGAGATTTCTAATAAAAAGGGATGGAATTAAAGATTTTCAAAGTTGGAAGTAAGATCAGAGATTATCTAATACAGAGGCCTTTAAGCCCTTGACCATAGAAGAACTTTATGTAGGTGGGCAATCCAGACATTGTAGGGGACATTTTATTCTGTGTTCTTATGCAGGAAAAGTAACAATTTGGGTCTGAGTTGAAAATGGATCATCCAATGAGTATAAACTTAGATATCACATGCAATATCATTAAGCAACCCTCTTGGATAGTATCGTACAACCAGTTCACTCCTAAGGCTGCATTTTGAAATAATATCCCTTATTTAATCCTCACAAATAAGCACATAATGAATAATGCTTTTTGATTACATTTTTTAAATGTTTTCGTAAAATATATTGTAATTTACTCATGGTCAGGAATTAGGTAGATTGTATATGTTTAACTTCTAGCTGTATTTGGAATGCTTGGAATATAATGACAATGTAACTAATATATTTTAATAAATACAATATGATATATAATGAGAATTAACTGACACTCCTGCTTTCAGCCATAATGGAATAAGAGACACCATATTTGCCCTCTCACCTGAAACAACAGAAAACGTAGACAAAGTATATGAAACAATGGTTTTCAGAACACTAGACATTAGGCACAAAGGAGTGTGATCTCTGAGAGATGGGGAACCAGCGAGGTACCCCGGCTAATTTCCCCAGGCTTGGCTTTATGGTTGTCTTCACTTATTGTCTCCAGAGAATTCCCAGGCCTTGGTGTGAAGGTAGGAAACCCAGATACCAGACAGAAACTGGCAAAAATGCCGCATGTAACTTGGGAAGTAAAGACAGCTCTCATTCCCAGGAAAGATTACTGGAGATGGAAACCTCACCTTGAATTTAGTCATACTGATGGCCATGTTGAATACAAATAGCACAAATACCTCCAATTAAAAGGCAGAGGTTATCAGATTGGATCCCCCGTGTCCTCTTTAAGTGATTTTTAGTCTAAGTTGGCATCGATACTTCCAATGAATCAGTGTAGATGTGCTTGCATTTCTGCAAAACCAAAACCCGTTACTGTCGAGTCAGTGCCCATTCATATTGACCCCATGTGTTACAGATAGAATGTCCCCATAGGGTTATCTTGGCTATAATCTTAATAGAAGATGATCCCCAGGCCTTTTCTTTAGTGGTACACCTGGATGGGTTCAAACCAACGACTTTAAGGTTAGCAGTCAATTGCAAACCCCTTGCGCCCTCAGGAAGCTTGTATTTCTGTAGTCTTGTTATAAACTGAGTTTATATCACAGAGGACAATAAAACATATCCTTTGAAAGTGGCCTACTTACTTAAATATTATAAATAAAACTTTGGAAATATAGTCATGCTCCTCATAACATCCATTCTGGCAACGTCCATATACATTAGTGGTCCCAAGCCTTGTGTTATACTAAAAATTTGAGGAGCATACAATGGTTCACAAAATAAACAGGTGCTTCTTTGTGACACACATCAAAGCATTATTATCATTACTATATTGTTATGTTAAAGATATTTGGTGTATCTGAGAGTGCTTCTGTAATGTTTATGCATAAAAAGGTATGTTATATACTATATACTAAGACAAACATTTGACTTACTGACATTAGATATGAACTGTACTTAACTGCTTTGACTTATCTATAAATTCAACTTAAAGACAGACTTAGGAACAGAACTTGTTTGAAATCTGGTGCCTGCCTGTATGTAAAATATTGTGTTTGCACAACATCCAAATCATATAATGTTCTATTTCACAGAATCTATCATGGATGTTAAGCAATGCATAATTGTAGTCTTGATTGCCCAAACAATAATGGTGGCACATACACAACACTGTTATACTTATTCTGTGAATCACATGCAACTCTTCTCTATATCCAATTTTAAAAATATAATGTACACTAGCCTTCTAAATCCTGATCACTTCAATTAATACAGCCTAAATGATGCTTCTTGCCTTCCATGTCAGAGAGCCAGGCACAAGTCCTGGCCAGCGCATCTGATGCAGAGCTACCACCCATCTGCCAGCGGCAGCTTGCATGTTGCTATGAGCTGCACAGGCTTCCCTGAGCTTCCAGACTGCAACATACTGGGCAGAAAGGTCTGGTGAGCTCTTCTGAAAATCAGCCAGTGAGAAACCTATGGATTGGCATATTGGCAGTGGCTGAGGACTGAGCAGTATTTCATTCAGTTGTGCATAGTCACCATGAGTTGTGGGTTGACTAGATGTCAGCTAACAACAACATCCCATTGTTTACTGCTGTGTCCTTGGGAGGCCACTGCTTGAGAATAAAGAGTTCATTTCTAGGGCCTACCATGCAGCTCAGGAAATGAAAGAGTCCCATATTTACCACTAGGAAGCAGCCATTTGGGGCTAGGTTAGCAATGATTTAATCTCTTTTTTTCTACCTCAGCAGTTAGCAGGTGCTCAGACCATCTCTTGAAATAAGCTTTCTGTTATTCAAATCAGTGGACCAGACTGGCCCTATGAGTACAACTATACTTGACACCATCAGTTATAAAATCGGGCAAGTGCCACCCAAGAGGGATGGTACCTGGAAGAGAAAGCCCATACTTACAGGAGGAGGGGAAAAAAAGGTGTTTGGTGGAGTCAGTGGCCAAGAGTCCTGCAGCTTCTTGCTCCTTTTTATCAGATTTCACTGAAAGTGATCAGCTCAAATTTCTCATTGTTCGAGACTGATTTTTCACTGCGGCGTTTTCTTCAGTAGTTTGATTTGAATACCTCTAAGTGGTGTAAGTACTATAATGATGGTGTAAGGAAGGTAGCATGGAAACACAGAAGAGAAAGAGAATCATTTTAGGTGAAAATGGGGTGGGAGTGGTTATGCAATTCTGTTCATGTGGAAAACCTGTCTCTTTTATTCCCCTTTTTGTCTGTCTGATACTGATGGATATCATACCTAAAACATACAGGCACAAAAATACAACATTTCATAAACAAAGGATAATAGAGAAATTTGCTTTCTCATATGTTCTATTATATAAATCTAAAGTCTATCATCACTATTTGCAGGATGGTATAGTACTCATGTAGATAAACTATTACATATTCATTCCAAACAACAACACCACCAAAAATAAAACAAACTCACTGCAGTCAAGTCAGATCCGACTCATAACGACCCCTCCTTCAGTTTCTGTGGCAGTATCACTATGCAAGTAGATCGCTCAATCTTCCTTCTGAGGAGTGGCTGGTGGGTTTGAACCACCAGCCTTCTGGTTAGCAGTCAAATGCCTTAGGCACTATGCCACCAGCCACCTTATTAAAGTCCCAGTGTCTACGTGCATGCATAAATACTTGATAACGAACAACTAGAAAATTCCTAAGGTGTGGTTTCATTAATCTTCATATACCATACTGATTGTGGATTAATAGAAACAATGACTACTGGCTTGAATTAATGTGTGAGCCATTGGGTGACAGAGTGGCAAGATCAGACAGTAGAGATTTTCAACCATTCACAAAAATT
>NW_006921948.1:1136375-1140810 GCF_000298275.1 Orycteropus afer afer
TTTTTTTTTTACCCCCATAGAGACTACTTGAAGAAGTGGCTTTATTCAATTATTGAAAGAACAGCTTGCAGTTTATTTAAGAGCTTAGAAATTTGGTGAAATACGTCCAGATATATGGCCTTTGAACACACTGGAGGAACCTTCCCTTCTATGGTCCTTCTCTGGAGCAGACAGACCAAAAAACTTTGGACCTGCATGGTGTTGGTCATTGGGTTATAAGACTGACTGGCTTCTAGTCTTGGAATTGTTTTTCTCTCATCCCATAACCTTGAGCTAACAAAAAAACATGTGCATTACCATCAAGTTGATTCTGACTCATAGCTACTGTCCAGGACAGAGTAGAAATGGCCCACAGAATTTGAAGACTGTAATCTTTATGGAAGCAGGCTGTAGGATCTTTTTCCCATGGAGTGGTGATGGGTTCTAACCACGGACTTTTCCATTAGCATCCCAGCGCTTAACCATGGTGCCACCAGGGATCATTAACCTTGAGTTAGTCACTTAAAATTCCTGGCCTTCATTTCCATATGAAAGGAAACTGAAGGGGTTGGAGTTATTGTTATGTAAGAGTCCTATATTTGTCAAAGTATATTTAGATCCACTGCTTAATAAGTGACCAAATAAAGGTAATGACATTATAAGATACATCTATAATTGATCCTTCAATGAAATTTGAGATTAAAATGTTAGGTACATTTAAGGTTCAAATGACAGACAGAGGCAATATAGTGAGCTAGTTATATATATGGGAACTACATCCAGGCTGCCTGGGTAACTTTGCACAAGGCACTTATCCTATCTTTGGCGGTTTCTTCATCTGCTCAAAATGTTGATAGTTGTATTTATCTCATGTGGATTTTGTGAGGATTATATGAGAATGTGTATGTGTGTGTGTATATATATATATATATTTTGAATAGTGATGTCTGGTGACTAAAGCTATGTGTTATCTGTTATTTATTTATTTATTTATTTAGTATTTTGTAGAAGGAGAACAACAGTTGGAATTCGAGGACATAGCTTTCAGTCCTAACTCTGATATTTATTATTGGAAAGGCCATTGGTATGTTCTTTCCTCTCTCTGGGCCTCTGTATCTTCATCCATAAAATGGTAGGGTTGAATCAGAAAATCTCTAAAGTTATTTGCATGGATTGATTACAATGCCTCGTAGACAAAAATTTGTCATTATTTCACATTATGTAATTATTACTTCACAGCCATTAAAAACATCCCAAAATCCCATTTTACATTGATTTTCTTCTATTTTTAGTGAAAAGATAAATCATAGGAAAAAGCTATTTTATGAAAAATTGTTTCTGTTCTATCATTTAACATTGAAAAAATGCCTATAGCCATTGAGATGGGAATTAACAAAGATCACTGAATCTGATAGACATAGTTCTTACTAAACATTGGATCATTGGAGTGGATTCATAAAATACACTTTTGGCATATGGCCCTCCACCATCTTGGTATGAAGGCTTTTCCCAGGCTCACCTTAAACTTCAGAAACATGTTTCAATTTAACACCTTTTTTCAGACATTTTGGAAACCATCAGTAGCAATGAGTTTCTGCTTTTCATGAGCTTACATCATTTTTTGAGCACTCTCTTCAATTTATTTGTGAGAACCACAGTGACAATGAGAGAAAAGGGAGCAGAGTTGGCCAGAAATCATGGAGTTGCTCCAAAGGACGTTTTCACTCCTACTGTCTGGAGGGTCTTTGTCTTTGGGATTTGAAAGCCTCCTTGAATCTCACACAGAGGGAGGTGACAGCTGGTAAATTTTATATTGACTTAAGAAAGAACTTTGTATCAACAGACTTGTTTACCACTTTATTGGGTTCTCTTATGAAGTAAGGCTTTTGAATAGAGAAGTAATAGAGTGAAACTAGAAACTACTGTTTTAGCAGGAAACCTTGGTGTTATGCAACCAGGATTATTCTCACCATGGCTAACTAAACCATAGGCTTTGGTGAAAAGTAGACCAAATTCCATACTCTAGCTCTACAAATGACCAGTTGTATTGCTCTGGGAACATCTCTGGGTGGCGCAAAGGGTTTGCATTTGACTTCTAACTTAAAGACTGGCAGTTCAGTACCAGCCAAAAGGACCAATGAAGAAAAGCCCTAGTAATCTGCTTCCATTAAAGTTAGACAAGGAAACCTTATGGGGAAGTTCTACAAGTAGGGTCACCAGGAGTTGGAATCAACCTGATGGCAAATGACAACAGCAAGTGTTCTGGGGAAGATGTTTAACCTCCGTGAGCCTCAGCTATCTCTTACATAACTGGCGGCTACAATCAATAGCTATCTTAGAAAGTCTTTGTGAAGATTAAATGAGACAGTTATGATTATTACATAGTACTGAGTAAGATGAAAGTTATTTTTGTTTTTGGCATTTAAAGAAGAGTGACCCAAAGTGACAAATCCTGAGCCAGGCATAACTGACACTGGCTCTCTCTCTCTCTCAAATTGTTGGCCTTTGATAAAAGGGAGGATCAAGATAATTTCCAGGGCTCAAAATTCACCCTAAAAAGTGTATTGTAGGGCCCAGGTTCTGATGAACTGGGATGAATTATTTTAGCTCGGCTTAAAACTCATTACCATTCCTAAGAAAACAACACCTTGTAACTGGCAATTTTGTAAGTTGAGACTTATAAAAGTTTGAAGAAATGTCCTTAACTTTTTTCATGTCACTATCTCTCAAAATTTAAACCACAGATTAGCAATAATTGAGAAAAGTTTATGAAGCTTTGGAAAAAGAAAGGCATTGAAAGCATTTACATTTGGAGAAGGAGAAGATCGCCACACTTTACATGTTGTGTAATTTGTATTTCCTAGAATGAGTTCAGAAAATATTTTATCCTTAATGGAATAACTTATGTAATTTATTACTAGATAACTCATGTTTCAGAGGACAATGAAATTAAGGCTCTTTTGATTGGCCAGACCAAGGATGATGATGCCAGTGATGATGGTGATGATGATAACAGTGGTGCAGTTTTAAATAGTAAGCAAATGCTTTTCCATGATTAGTAGAAACCTTGCCTTGTGTCCTCAGTATTTATTACAGGTTTATATACTTTGAATGCCTTTATATTTTTCATTCGTACAATAACTTGAGGACCTCTGGTAGCATAGTGGCTAAGGGACTTGACTGCTAACCAGAAGGCCGGCGGTTCAAACTCACCAGCCACTCCTCGGAAGGAAGATGGGGCAATCTACTTCCATAGTGATACTGCCTTGGAAACCCAAGGAGGGGTCACTATGAGTCGGGTCCGACTCGGTGGCACATAAAAACAACAGAAACAACAATAACTTGACAAGTATCCTACAAATATTTTCCAATTGACAAAACTGAGGTCATCACCAATAATCGTATTATTTAGAGTTGAAAAGAACTTTTTAGTTTTAGTACTGACTCTGCTGCTTTTCTGGCCTGTGTCTTTGGTCGTATTATTTAATCCTTCTGAGCTATTATTTCCTTGCCTGAAAAATGCTGATTAAAAAATAACCTACTTAGGTTATTGTGAAAATTAAATGAAATGATGGTAGTTGTAAATACTTAGCATGTTTTCTGGCATATTATAAATGCTTACTGCTACTACTATGACTACTTACTGCCATCGAGTTGGATTCGACTCATAGCGACCCCTCCTTGGGTGTCTGAGGCAGTATCTCTACAGAAGTAGATTGTTCAATCTTTCTTCCAAGGAGTAACTGGTGGGTTTGAACCGCCAGCCTTCTAGTCAGCAGTCAAATGCCTTAGGCACTGTGCCACCAGAGCTCCTTTGTAAATGCTTAGTAAATATTTATTTTCATTTTCTTCCTTATTTTATATCTCCTCCCCTACACTGGGAAGCAATATAGTGTGAAAAAAGTGCTCTGAAGTGGCAATGTATGGGTTCAAATCTTACCCTTCCACTTACCAGAACTTATTAGTTCTGCGACCTTGGGCAAGTTAGTTAAAAATTTTGTGCTTTAGTTTCTTCAGATGCAAATTGGAGAAGAGAACAAAGGATGCTTTCTGAAGGAAATGTGGTAATGCATATAAAACACTTAAAACACTGCCTGGAGAGTAGCAAGTGTTCAGTAAATTACTTTTTTTATTAGTCCTAACCTTCTTTTAGCTTTGCAGTCAATGAAATACAAATATCTTTATGAACATGAAGTTATGGTTCAATTAATAGTAAATGCAATATAGAGTTGTGTGTTGCACTGAAGTAAATAGTGGAATAATCCAAACAGCAATTAGTGTTCTTGAAAACTTCCTTAATAATTATTTATACATTAATTCCAAAGAATCATATCAACAATATGAGTCATTATGGATTTGGGATAAGTGAACGAGTGATAGGAATGTTTGAAGGGACTGGAGGGAGGAGTTGCAGCTACTCTAATTGTCAGCTACTTTCACTACCCACGAAGCAATC
>NW_006921948.1:1140997-1143132 GCF_000298275.1 Orycteropus afer afer
TATTGCAAACTCTAGGGCAGCCACTAAAAAAATATATATATATATATATAAGAACTAAAGAAAAAATTCAAGCCTTGAGCTGCAATATTGAAGGATTATATGGACAAAATATTGAATGATACAGGAAGCATAAAAAGAAAATGGAAGAAATACACAGACTCACTGTGCCAAAAAGAATTACTCAACGTTTGACCATTTCAGGAAGTAGCATATGATAAAAAATTGGTGGTACTGAAGGAAGGAGTCCAAGTTGTATTGAAGGCACTGACAAAAAACAAGGTTCCAGGAATTTACAGAATACCAGTTGAGATGTTTGAACAAATGGTGGCAACTCCAAAAGCACTCACTTGTTCAAATCAAGAAATGTGGAAGACAGATGCCTGGCCAACTGACTGGAAGAAATCCATATTTGTGCCCATTCCAAAGAAAAGTGATCAAACAGAATGCAGATAGTATCAAACAATATCATTAATAACAAATGCAAGTAAAATTTTGCTGAAAATAATGAAAAAACTGTTGCAGTAGTACATAGACAGGGAATTGCCAGTAATTTGAGCCAGATTCAGAAGAGGACGTGGAATAAGATACATCATTGCTGATGTCAGATGGATCTTATATTTAAATATATGTCAAATCAGTCTTGGAGGAAGTACAGCCAAAATGTTTCTTAGAAGCAAGGATGGAGAGAGTTTGCCTCATGTATTTTGGACATTTTACTAGGAGTGGCCAGTCCTTGGAGAAAGATATCATGCTTGGTAAAGTAGAGGGTCAGCAAAAAACAGGAAGATCCTCAGTGAGATGGATTGACACAGTGGCTGCAACATGGGCCCAAGCATAGGAAATATTGTGAGGACAGTGCAGGGCCAGGCAGTGTTTTGTTCTGTTGTACATAGGGTCACTATGCATCAGAGCCAACTCAATGGCATCTAATGACAATGTAATTGATATGCTATGACAGGAGAGAAAAGAAAAGCCCAATTAAAATGAAAGAGGACATAAAAATAAGGGACATCAAAAATAAAGAAAAATGTTAACAAATAGAAAACGGTTACAAATATGATAACTAATAATCCAATTTATAATAACTTTAAATGGGAATGGTTTAAATACATCAACTAAAAGAGAGACACTATTAAAGTAGATTATAAAACAAGACTGAAGTGTAAAAGAAAATCTACA
Source organism: Orycteropus afer afer (assembly GCF_000298275.1). Classification (NCBI taxonomy): domain Eukaryota; kingdom Metazoa; phylum Chordata; class Mammalia; order Tubulidentata; family Orycteropodidae; genus Orycteropus; species Orycteropus afer. The sequence continues at coordinate 1,142,177 of NW_006921948.1, forward strand.
AAGGACCCACTTTAAATACAAAGACAGAGGTGGATTAAAAGTAAAGGGATGGTGAGATGCCATGCAAACACTAACCAAAAGAAAGTTGGAGTAGCTATATTAATTTCAGACAAAGATGACTTCAGAGCAAAGACAATTACTGGATATAAAGAAGGGCATTATAATGATAAAGGAATCAGTTCTCTAACAAGATGTAAAGCTCTTATCATGTATGCAATTAATAACAGAGCTTCACAATACATGAGATAAAAACTTACAGATCTGCGAGGAGAAATAGACAAATCCACTGTTATGTTTGGAAACTTCAACACCACTCTTTCAGTAACTGAAAAGTCAAGCAGGCAGAAAAATTGTAAGGATATGCTTGACCTGAACAGCACCATCAATCAGCTGGATCTAATTGACATTTGTAGAATATTCCAACCAACAACAGCAGTGTATACATTCTTTTCAAGCACATGTGGAATGTTCACCAAGATAGACCACATTCTTGGCCCAAAAAAAAAAAAACAAAAGCAACAACAACAACAAAACACTTCAACAAATTTAAAAGCACAGAAATCATACAGAGTATCTCATGCCAGAGTTGAATTAAACAAGGTACCAGCAACAGAAAGATAGCTTAGAAAATCACAAAATAGTTGGCAATTAAACAAACAACACACTTGTAAATAACAAATGGGTCAAACAAGATGTTTCAAGAGAAATTTTGAAAAGCAGTTTTAATTAAAGCTAAATAAAAGTGAAAGTAAAACTTTTCAAACTATCCTATTTTAAACTTAATATAAAGCTACACTAATCAAGACAGTGTGTTATAGTCATGAAGACATAGATCGATGGAACAGAATAGAGAAGCCAGAAATCATCAGTTTATCTCTGGCAAAGAAACAAAGGCAACCAATAGGAAAGGATAGTCTCTCCAACAAATATTGCTGTAACAACTGGACTTCCATATG
>NW_006921948.1:1143273-1148061 GCF_000298275.1 Orycteropus afer afer
ACTTTTTATATGTAACACCTAAAGCATGGTACATGAATGGTACATTAAAATGAAAAAAAAAAAAAAAAAGAAATTCTGCTCAGCAAAAAACACTGTTAAGAGAATGAAAAATTATAGACACAGAGAAAATATTTGCAAAATATATTGGATAGTGAATTTATACCCAAGCTATATAAAGTATTCTTAAACTCAAAATAAGAAAATAAGCTGAATGAAAAAAGTCAAACACAGAAGGTCAAATATTGTACGAGTCCATTATTATAAAAAGTCAGGGAAAGGTTTACACAGGGAAGGAAAATTTTATTTGTTGGTTACCAGGGATGGGAGGGAAAATATATGGATGATAAAGAGATAGGAGTTGCTATGGGTGAAGGGTAAAGCAGTATAACAAAAGTGTGTGACTAGCACAATGTCACTAAGGGAAAGGAAGACACGAAGAGGTACAGACAATAAAGGCAAATACTATTGCATACACAATACTGTATTATCAGTAACAGTTAACACTAATCTATGTCTGGACATATAGGTAGACAGGCAAGATCAGGTATGGATAGACAAATGGGAATATACCCCCCACCATACCTAGGTTTGTTAGAACAATATTCCTGCATATGTATTTGTATGGGCTATAAAAAACAGGCAGCTTAAACATAACAGGAAGCAAAATTAGTAAAACTTCTTAGCCACAAATAAGCACCTTGAGGGAGTGGGTTGCTGGACTTGCAGGCTAGGGACCATGGTCATGGGGGACATAGAGCTTAATCGGCACAACATGGTATACAAAAATAATGTTTTACATCTTACTTCGGTAAGTAGCAACTAAGGTCTTAAAACTTTGTGAGTGGCCATCTAAATGACCACTATTGGTCTGTCCTCATCTGGAGCAAAGAAGAGTACAGAAATTGAAGATGCATGGGAATAGTTAGTCCAAAGGACTACTGGACCATGGGAACCTCAACCTATTTGACTTTGAGACCAGAAGAACTAGATGATGCCCACTAACTATGCCAACTACTTGGAAAGGGCTGAAAATTGGAGATCCTGGATAGAGTGGGAGAAAAAGGTGGAATAAACTCAAAATCATAAAAAAAGATCAGGTTTACTAATCTGATAGAGACTGATGAAATCTGAGACTTTGGCCCTGAGTCACCCTTTCGGCCTGGAATTGAACCCATTCCTGTGACTTACCTCTCAGCCAAACAACAGACAGGACTACGAGCTGCGCACCTACACCAGAGAAATGCACGCCTTAGAACAATCAACCACAGGAGATCAGAAGGGCAGCATTTGCAGAGGGTGAAAGGTAGGGAAGCAGAAATGCATAGGCAAGAAGTGACACAGGGAAAGGGTAACCAGAGGGAGAATGTGGGAGGTAAGATGTTACACTGTAGGGAATGCAGCTAGTGTCACAAAACAAAATGTGTATGAACTGTTGAATACAAAATGAATCTGGTTTGTAAAATTTCACTCAAATAACAATGAAAAGTAAGTATAAAATAGAACAGATTGGCTCTTTCACTGGCCAAAAACGAAGAGGATCAGCATTAATTTGGAGCATCCTCTCTGAGCCAAGGATATTGGCAGAGTTTGAATACTCAGGTAATGGCTTGGTGTGTTTTTAACAAGCACTAATGCAGCTTCCATAGCAAAGATCAAACATTACTCTCTAGCACACAGCTCCTGCTAGAGTGTGCTTCTAATTAAATGATTGTAGCAGCAACACGGTTGTATCCTTCTCCTATGCCAAAAGCATGAACACAAGTGGGCTGGGAAAGGAAGACAAACCTTGGGAATTTACTGGAACAAGGTCAATGTTACACCAGTAAAGAAGAGACAGAAAGTGGTAAACGTGAAGTAATTTAAGAACACAAATTGCATCCTCCAAAAAAGAAAAAGAAAAGAAACAACCCCTTTCAAAATGGGCAAAAGATCTGAGCAGCCACCTCACCAAACATATACAGATGGTAAATAGGCATATGAAAAGATGTTCTGCATCATATGTCATTAGGGAAATGCAAAATAGGACAAAAGTAAGATACCACCACACACCTGTCATTGTTGTTAGGTGCTATCGAGTCAGTTCCAACTCAGCAACCCCATGTACAACAGAATAAAACACTACCCAGTCACGTGTCATCCTCACAATCCCTGCTGTGCTTGAGCCCATTGTTGCAGCCACTGTGTCAATCCATCTCATTGAGGGTCTTTCTCTTTTTCGCTGACCCTCTACTTTACCCAGCATGACATCCTTCTCCAGGGACTGGTCCCTCATGATAGCATGGCCATGATCTTAGCTTCTAAGGTGCATTCTGGCTCTACATTCTCCAAGACAGATTTGTTCAAAACCAACAGAAGTGTACAATACACAGAGGAAACTCTAATGTAAACTATAACATTAGTTAATAATAATGGATTGATATTGGTTCATTACTTGGACTGAGAGAATTTCAACTCATAGTGACCCTACAGGACAGAGAAGAACTGTCCCATAATGTTTTCAAGGTTGTAAGTCTTTACAGAGGCTAACTGTCACATCTTTCTGCCATAGAGTGGCTGGTGGGTTTGAACCACTGACCTTTTGGTTAGCAGATGAATGCTTTAACCACTGCACCACCAGAGCTCTTTCACTAATGTAAGATGTTAATAATAGGGGAAATGATGCGATTGAGAGGGGCTATATGGAAACTCTGTATTATCTGCTTAATTATTCTGTAAACTGAAAACTGCTCCAAAAAAGTCGATTAATAAAAAATAATCATTTATACACAGTATTCCTTCTTTAGAAATGATTGACTTAGAGATATCAGTGGGAATTTAATGGAAATCAGACATGATTATTATTCATCACCTTTCTCTGCCAGCAAAGATTTTCTCTAGAGCTCTCCCAAAGTCCCAGTGATTTTTGAATAAAAATAGATAGACCTTTTGATTTAATACATATTTATACAGCACTTATTGCTTTAACCCTTAAGAACTAAAGAATTAAAACTAAAGAAAAGAAACCCACAACCAAGCAAAATGAAACTAGAGCTGTGATTTGGGAGAAAGATGAAGCATGAGTAAAAGAAAGGGTGGGAGTGTGACCATAGCATGTAAACAAGAGTGAGGGGACCAGACACACACTTATCCGAACATCACTTTACCTTCTCACGTTAGATGCAATTTCAGTATTGACTAAAAGTGTCTATCTCATCAATTTCTATGTATCTAGTTATACTAGATAGATAGAAGATACTATCAGAGATACTTCTTTAATACAGCAATCAAAGATCTGGCCAAAAGGAAAGAACTTTCAGGCCAATATACAGTGAAAGCAGAAATCTAGGGAGGGAAGGTGAATCCAAGAACACTGCAGCCACTTTTAAAAATAGATGACAGATGGGTAGGTAGATAGATAGATAAACAGACAGATCTATAGAGATATAATTCATAAGACATGCAATTCACCCATTTCACAGAATTCAATTTTTTTAATTTTATTTTTAGTATATCCATCTTTCTCCACTACATGAATCTGTAGAAACGGTTGCCTTGTTTTTGATTAGAAGTGGCCATCACACATATTATTAACCTGGGTTAGGATGATCCAGGGAACCTCAATATGCTAACTAGTTTTAAGGTGTTCCTGGATGAGTACTGCTGCCAGACACCCGGCAGATGCAAACACAAATCTCTCAGGTACATTGCCTTTTTCCTGGCTTTCCAGGAATTTCTGTATCACTTTTCTATTTCAGTTATAACAAATTACCACACACTTATTGGTCTAAAACAACACAAAGTATTCTTATAGTTCTTTTGATTACAGTAGATTAGAAATATCTACAAGGAACTCCAATGGCACAGTGCTTAGGGCATTTGGCTGCTAACCAAAAGATCGGTACTTTGAACCCACCAGCTACCCCGTGGAAGAAAGATAAAGCAGTGTGCTTCCATAAAGACTGACAGCCTTTAAACCCAATGGGGGTTGCATGAGTTGGAACAGACTTGATGGCAGTGAATTTGGTTCTTTTTGAGAAATATCTAGAAATTAGAATCTAGAGATTAGAAGTCTGACACTATTCTCATTAGACTAAAAAATCATGTACTTGGCTTTTCCCGCTCTTCAAGGCCATCTACGCTTCCTGGCTCATGGGCCCTTCCCTGCATTTCTAAAGTCAGCAACATTGCATCTCTTACACTTTAAATAATCTTGAAATCTCCTTTTCACTCTTCTGCCTGCCTCTTCCACTTTGAAGGACTCGTGTGATTACACTGGACTCACTCATATAACACAAGCTCATCTCTCTATTTTAAGGTCAACTAATTTTTGTCATTGCTGTTGTGTGCCATTAAGTTGACTTTAATTCCCAGTGACCCCATGTGACAGAGTAGAACTGCCACACAGGGTTTTCTAGGCTGCAATTTTTATGGGAGCAGACCACCAGGTCTTTCTTCTGTAGAACCACTGGGTGGAGTCCAACCACCAACCTTTGAGTTAGCAGTTGGGTGCTTAACCAGTTGCACCACCAGGGCTCTTGGTCAGTTGATTAGCAACCTCATTCCAATTTAAAACCTTAGTTTCCTTTTGCCATGTAACCTAACATATTCAAAGATTCCAGGATTAGCACATGGACATCTTCAGGTGGGCATTAATCTGTCGGCTGCAATTCCTAATATTCACAAATATTTTTTCAGTGCCAATGAGCATTTTCCAGTCAAAGATTAATTAACACACAAAGTGCAATGAATAAGAACAAATAAAAATCAATAGTATAAATTGACTGGGAGCTCTGGTAGCATAGTGGCTAA
>NW_006921948.1:1148397-1154507 GCF_000298275.1 Orycteropus afer afer
TGGGCAATCCTACTTCCGTAGTGATACTGCCTCGGAAACCCAAGGAGGGGTCGCTATGAGTCGGGGCTGACTTGACGGCACATAACAACAACAACATAGAAAATTTGACCAATAAACAAATAGAGTTATAGATATCAAATATACAATAAAAATGAAAAGCAAAAGAAGTATTCTTGCTTATAATAGAAGCAGGTCAGATGCTGAAATAATAAAAGCAGGTCACAATGCTGAAAACAGCTAGAACATCTGGACAGCATTTTTTAAAAGTCCCTTATAAGGCATGGCAGAGCTAATAAGGCAGTGAAGAATTATAGGACTAATACCCAAGAGAAGAAAGAAAACCAGAGAGGAGACTGTAAGTTTAAGGCTGCTTTTCCAGCACCGAAGAGATTGTATCTATACTGGAAGGTGCTACTAGAGTGCAAAAGAAGCTAACCAAAATGTGGAAATACAAGTTTAGCTAGAAAAGAGTTGGATATCAAAGTTTTCCAAGAATGAGGGACTAGGTTAACACTCCAAAGTTTTATTAGGGATCCCAAATGGTTAACATTTATGAGTAAAGGCAAACTGGCAATAGAAATGCCCATGGGGGAACTGAAGCCACAAGTCTAATAATGTCAATCATTGATTAGATTTTAGTTATATAGGATAGCCAGTGGTGCTGCTCCACTTACATAAGTGAATATACATCCTTGTTGGTGGAAAATGTAGCATCTAAATCCATCTATAAAATTTTTATATATAACATTCAGCAATCAATGAAGCATAACCAATTGTATAATGAGAAAACAGAATATGATTCAATTCACTAGACACAGACCTACAGTAAAGTCAGAAATTAGAATTATAAAGTCCATATTTTAAAATAACTATATTTATTGTTGTTGTTATTTGCCATCGAGTGGGACCCAACTCATAGCGACCTCTCCTTGGGTTTCCAAGGCAGTTATCACTACAGAAGTAGATAGCCCAACCTTCCTTCTGAGGAGTGGCTGGTGGGTTTGAACCACCAGCCTTCTGGTTAGCAGTCAAGTGCTTACTATATTAAATAAAAGACACAAGAGTGAGAAGTTAGGGAGATAAGAGGATAAAAAAAAAAAACTAATAGAATGGCTAGAAATGAAAACATGTTAATTTAAATTCTGAATTCAGTGTATGGGTTTAGCAGCAGATTATAAACAATTGAAAGGAGAATTGGTGAACTGGAAGATGAGACAGGAATGCAACCTAGAACTAAACACAGAGAGACAAAAAGGGAGAAATACAGAATGTACATTAACAGCCTAAATAAATGGAAAAAGAGATGAGGAAGGAACAGTTACTTGAAGAGAGAATGGTGAACAATTCCATTAAAAATGGGAAAAGGATTTGAATAGATATTTCTGCGTATAAGATTTAGAAATGTCCAATGAGTACATGAAATTGTGCTCAATATTATTTATCACTTCTTGTTGTTAGTTGTTGTTAGTTGGCTCCCACTCACGGCAGCTTTATATATAACGTTGTCCAGTCCTACACCAACTTCATGATTGTTGCTACATTACAATACATTGTTTTTGTGATTGTGTCCATCCATCATTGAAGATTCCTTTGTGTTTTGCTGACTTTACCAACCGTGGTGTCCTTTTCTACCAATTGGTCTTTCCTGATGACATGTACAGAGTAAGCGAGTCAATGTTTTGCCATCCTCCTTCTAAGGAGTATTTTGGTGATATGTATTTTTTTTCTTTTGGCAGTCCACAGTGCATTCAATATTTTTCACCAGTACAACAGTTTGGATGCATTAGTTCTTCTGTCTTCCTTTTTGTTTGCCAGCTTTCGCATGCACATGAGTCAATTAGAAAGTCCATGGTTTGGGCCAGAGGCACCTTAGTCATCAAAGTGACATCTTTACTTTTTGAAACTTTAAAGAAACCTTTAAATTAGAAGATTTGCCTAATGCAATCCATCATTTAATTCTTTCTTTAAAAAGAAAAAAATTAGTATGATTTGAGTGAAAGTTTACAGAGCAAATTCATTTTCCATACAGCAGTTCACATACACTTTGTCTCATGACATTGACTGTAATCACCCACAATGCAACAACTTTCCTCCCACCTCCTCTCCATACATCGTTTAATTCTTGACTGTTGCTTCTGGGAACGTTGATTGTTGATCCAAGAAGAATGAAACCATTGATGACTTCCATTTTTTCTTCCATTTATCATGAGGCTGTTTAACAGTCTAGTTGTGAGGATTTTGTTTTCTTCACGTTCAGGTGTAATCCAAAGTGAAGACTGCAGGGAGATGCAAATCACAACCATAATGAGCTATCACTTCACATCCACGAGGTCAGTGATAATAATAAAACGGAAAATAACAACTGTTCACAGGGATGTGGAGAAAGTGAAACACTTGTACATTGCTGGTGGGAAAGAAAAATGCTGCAGCCTCTGTGGAAAACAGTTTGACAGTTGCTCAGATAAACATAAGATTACTATTGGACCCAACACTTCCACTGCTAAGTATATAACCAAGAGAATTGAAAACAAATGTACTACAAGACCTTGTATATGAATGTTCATAACAGCACCATTTACAATAGCCAAAATTACCAAAATGTCCAGCAACTAATGAACAGATAAACAATATATTGTCTATCTACACAATGGAATATTAGTCGACCATAAAAAGAATGAAGTACCGAAACATACTCTGCATGAACCTTGAAAAACATTATGCTAAGTGAAAGAATTAAGATATGAAAGGCCACATCTTTTATAATTCGGTTTATATAAAATGTCCAGAACAGGAACATTCATAAAAATAGAAAGTTGTTTAGCGATTGCCAGATGATGGAGAAGACGTCAATCGGGAGGGACAAGGTTTCTTTTTCGATAGCAGAAATAATCCGAAATTCAATAATGGTGATAGTTGCACATCATCATAAAATATACTAGAAGTCATTGAATTCACACTGTAAATTGTTAAAATGATGGCTTATGTGGATTTTATGTCACTTAGAAGAAAAACGACTTAACCTTGAAGTACAACCTAATCACCCAACAGTCGCTATTGTGATAATACTTGGCCTAGAATATATTTGAGTGTGCGTATTTTTATGGCACTGTTAAAGGATAGTTAATACTAAAATTCAACTTGGACCCAAAAGATGTAGAATCACTAACGCACCTCTGTTGAAGTCAGGACAGTTACTTACATGACTCTTAAAACTGAACTAATTTGCCTGCTAGAGATGATTTCGGCAGCTCTACTAGATTCTTGAAACTTGCTGAAACCCAGATGTAATAGGACTAACCTTTGCTTAAAAGCCTTCAGTGACTCTCTCGTGCTTACAAAATGATACTTAATCTCTTTGTTCTGGCATTCAAGGCCTTCATGATGTGATTTTGACTGAAATGTTACCCTTATCTCCCTTTATTCTCATGGTACAGTGTCTTATATGTACACATGGAAAAACTGAAATTGAACGGTGTTATTCCTCTGCCTCATTTTTTCCCTCTTACTAGTTTTGTGTTCAACTGTATTAATTAAAAGAGCTCTGGTGGTGTAGTGGGTAACCATTTAGCTGCTAACCAGGTCAGGGTTAAAACCCACCAGCTGCTCCCTTAGAGGAAGATCAGGCAATCAACTTTTCTAAAGATTTACAGCCTTGGAAACCCAGTGGGGGTCACTGTGAGTTGGGTTTGGCTTGCTTTATGTTAACTAATTATAGTAAAACTCACTTGAAAGAGAAGCAGGCAGTGTAAAATTAGATCTGGATATATGGCTGCAAGGAAGACCATCATTTCAACTTCCAACATCCAAGTCCACCCTGTATACATTCTAATAATGGTTATAATTTGGACCCTTGTTATTAAAATTGTAACTCAATGGAATATTATGCTATCCAAGCCCATCATCTATTTCATAGAGTTTTTTTTGTGAGCTGTTGTGACATGTGTCCATGTGCCTTCCTGTCTAATAAAGGCATCATGCTTGGAAGCAAACTACACTCATTTTCTCTGGTCAGGATCTATTCATCATTTGCAGGTCATAATGATGAGAGAAGTCCAGGACCTTGGGGAGGTTGTAGGGGAACCAAATTCAAGGTTAAGTGAATCAAAAACAGTAATGACAATAACAATTAAGAGCAAAACTCTAGGGATGCTGACAAACCGTTGACAAAATTTTGAGTGTTGCTGCTGTTTGTTTTATGAAGCTAAACTGATAATATATGGGAAATAACTTTTGTTTGATTATGTTCACTATATTCATTTTAACATGACTAATATCATGATATTAGTATTTAGAAAATTATGTATTTCACAAAACATTTTAATTTAATATATTACTGATACTAATTAGTGTAATAGATAAACGTAGTGCTTAAGAATAATTTAACATTATTTATCCATCCAAACTGAAAAGGAAAAGAGTACAAGGTTTTTTTTTTTTTTTCAATTTTCTTCTTCTTGGTTCCAACATTAATCAAATTTTAATTAGAAAATCTTCTATAAATCCTAAACTTGGTTGATTATTAAGCTTTTGTCTTTTGGAGAATAATGAAATATTTGTTTCTTGCTTTTGATTTAAAACAATTTGAAATTTGAAGATTTTGCTGCAAAACAGATTTAAAAAAAGAAATGCAGCTGTCTTAATAAATAATTAAAGATCATTATGACTGATCTCTTCCTGGAGATAGTATATTTTAAATTTCTTATTTCCCTAACACACCCATTTGGAGCTGAATAGTATCTAGTTATGATCCGCCTGATGTATTTTTTTAAAACCTAAAATATATTCAGTTGAGCATTTGAATATATTTTATATTCTAATGTATTATTTCTGAGAAGTAGCAGAGTAGATCATTTTATGCAAAAGTGATCTTTTTAGAACCAATACTTTTTATTTTGGGAAAGTGAAATGAAGAACATCTCAGTTAATATGAAGGAAGTCAGAACCTCTGATGACCATCGAAGACTATGCAGTTGAACTGAATTCATTACAGACAAATCCAAAAACCTAACCGTTTTTAGCCTGATTTTCTCCTGCCATTCCCCTCATTCTCAAATACCTCCATATCCATTAAGTGTCAAATCTTGTGCCAGATTCAGAACCTACAAAGCTATTTATGTTGTGGTCCCTGTTCTTAAGGAGCTCGTGAACTAGGTAAGTAGTTCTCAACCTTATCTACACAGTAACACAATCTGAGAGCTTTTAAAAATCCCAGTGCCAAGAATGCACTCCAGAATAATTAAATCAGAATGTTTGGGGAGGAGGTACCCAGGCTTCAGAATTTTTAAAATTATCCCAAGTGTCCCCAGCATGTTTCCAAGGTTGAGTACTAGTGGCTAGATCAGTTGTTCACAAACATCAGAGGGCTGGAGGGCTTAATAAAACATAGATTACTAGGCACCCCCTTGGAGTTTCTGATTCAGTAGGTCTGGGTGGGCACCAGGACTTGGCATTTTTAACATGTTTCTAGGTGATAGATCAATGGTTCTCAGTCCTGAATGAACACTAAAATGACCTGGGAAGCGAAAAAGCAAAATAAACCCAAACAACGAGATACACCAATGCCTGGGCCCTATCCACAGAGACTGTGACTTAATTGGTTGTAGGCAGAGTCATCAGTACATTTTAAAAGTGCTTCAAACATGACTACAGTTTTGCGAACCAGTGTCCTTATAAAAAAGGTTCAAAGTCCTGACTGTAAATTTGAATGACCTTGGAAATGTCTTTGAACTATGACTTCAGGCAAATGAAATAGAATCTTTTGAGGTGGGATCTAGGCATCATTTTTAAACTACTCCCCAGGTGATTCCAATAAGTGGCTAAGGTTTAGAATATGCCCAGATAAAGGACAGAGACATGTGCACACACAGAAAATGATGTACTGCAATATAATGAGGGAAATAGTAGTATCACAAAGAAAGCCTGCCAACTCATCATGGTGACAGAAAAATCTCTCAAAAAGAGAAGCACTTCAAATTATTCTTGATGAAGTTAGCCGAATGGATGAGAATTCTAGGTCCATTTACCAGTTCACCAAAATTTTTTTAGCCCAATAGGTCTGGTGGCATAATGCCTAAAGCATTTGACTGTTAACCAGAAGGCTGGTGGTTCAA
>NW_006921948.1:1156977-1162747 GCF_000298275.1 Orycteropus afer afer
GAGAATCTATGGGGGAAGTTATACTCTGTCCTTTCAGGTCACTATGAGTTGGAATCGACTTAATGCCAGTGTTTGGTTTTGGTTTTGGTTATATATGCATTTGTGTTGGTTATATAACTAAAATTAGATATGTAGTTTGGATATGGTCAGTTTCCTAGATATTACCAAGCAGTTTCCCAACATCACATTCTCAGATGATAATCCAACAAAATTAAAAATAAATTATGGGGGTAAAAAAGATTAGGACTTCCCACAAGATGGAAGATAAGGTAGACAATATACCTAGACCCTCTACAAAAAAGAAATGAGAAGCTAAATTAAACAGATAGACATGATAATCCTGGAACCCTGAGCTTGGAAGGAAAAGATAAAGAAATGAATCAAATACTGGCTAGAGGAAGAAATTGAATGAAAACAGTGAACAAGGAAACAAATGGTACTATGAATTGTCAATTGGCCTGACACAGTGTGGCCATTTTTGTAAACAGCATTCTGACTGCGGCAGCAACCTGATAATCAATTTGCTCCGCTCACCCAGGATTCCACAAGTGCCTACACCAGTAAATGGTGACCACAGAGGTGCAACAATCCTTTTATTCCTCACATCTTCCTGGTGACCAGAGATATAGCCATTTTCCACCCATCCACCTTCTAGACCAGTAGGAACTCCATTCGGGACCAGGCACCCTACCTTCAGCTGCCTTCTAGGCTGGCAGGAATTCCTTTCAGGCTACCCCTGGAACAGCAGGAACTCCTTCCAGAATCAAGTGCCCTGCCCACTGCCACCTACTTGGCCAGCAGGAGCACAGCCTGGATGTCCTGACTACCCAGTTTTCACTTTTCTTTTTTTGTTTTCCCTATTCTTTCCCTCCCTTGTTTCTTTTCCCTTTGTTTTGTTCCTTCTTCCTTTTCTCTTTTCATTTTTCCCCTTCACTTTTTTTATTTTTCTTTACCATTCTTTCTCTTTTTCTCTATTCCTTTATCCCCTCCCTAGGTTTTTTTTTTCCCCTCTGCTTTCCTTTTTCTCTTTTTTGTTTTGTTTTCTCTCTCTCTCTCTCTTTTGGATGTTGTTCTCCTGGTTTGACTTATTTATCTTTTATTCTATTTATTATTTTCTTTTGTTGTTGTTTGTATTTTTTTCTCTCTTTTTTTCCCACCAAGCAGGAGACAGCAACTGTGGCCACACTGCCTAACCACATCCAAATCTCTTGCAGCCCCACCCACAGGGAGAAGGGCACCACCCAATCCTGAACCACCTGATCAACAACAGATGGCAGCCAACACCAGCCCAACACATCCCTCAACTGCTCTACATGAACAGCAGAGAACTGCCCACATAAACCCATCCTCTGTCACAACCACCAGGACACAGGTGGTGAGCACCTAAGTGTTGCCAAACAAATGGACAAAGTACCACACAACCTCTCTTGCTCAGATATATCAAAACAAAATAAAGCAAAAAAAAAAAATGGCAAAAAACACTGACATACGGTATCCAATTGAGTACAAATACACCACCACCACAATGCCACAATGTCTCAGAGACAACAGACAGCTTCAGTTCACACGAAGAAGCAAGGCAGAGTGTCACAAACATGTGACCAAAGTACAGAACCAGAAAACTTCCCTGAGAAAGAAATGGCATTGGAACTACCTGATTAAGAATTAAAAAGATTTATATTTAGGTAACTGCAGCGGATTGAGAGATAGGTCAAGGAAAATAGTGACAAAATCAAGAAAACAAAGACAAAACTCCAGAAGAATTCAGTAAAGCAATACAAGAAAAAATTGACAAAATATATAAAAAATTAGAAACCATACAGATACAGCAAACAGAAATGCAGAGGATTAATACTAAGATATCAGAAATAGATAACACATTGAAAGGGCAAAGGAATAGAATTGAATGGATGGAAGATAGAATTACTAAGACTAAAGACAGATCTCTCAATACTACTCTCTTAGAGGAACAAGTAGAAAAAAGAATGAGAAAAAAAATAGATGAGAGGCTAAGATTTATGTGGGACACCATCAAGAGGAATTCTGGAACAGAAAGAGACATTGAAAAAAAGAAAGAAAGAAAATTGTTAGAGATTTGTTGGAAGAAAACTTCACTAATATCATGAAAGATGAGAATATATGCATTGAAAAATTACAAAACATTGCTGCAAGAAACCTACATAAATGAAAGACTACCACACTCATGAATAGGAAAACTTAATATTGTGAAAATATCAACACTACCCAAAGAGATCTACAGATATAATGCAATCCTGATACAAATTCATCATCATTCTTTAAAGAGATGGGAAAACTAATCACCAACTTTATATGGAAAGAAGAGAGCCTTTATAAGCAAAGCAGTGCTAACAAAGAGGAACAAAATAGGAGGTCTCACAGTCCCTGATCTCCAAACATATTACACAACCACAGTAGTCAAAACAGCCTAGTACTGATATAACAATAGACATAGACCAATGGAACAGACTTAAAACCCAGAAGTAAATCCATGTACCTATGGACAACAGATCTTTGACAAAGGACCAAACTCATTAAATGGGGAAGATATAGTCTCTTCAACAAATGATGCTGGCAAAACTGGATATCCATTTGCAGAAAAACGAAACAAGACCCCCACTTCACATCATATACAAAAACAAACTCAAGAGGGATCAAAGATCTAAATGCAAAACCTGAAATTATAAAGTATTAAAGAAAAAAATAGTTACAAACTTAGGGGCTCTAAGTTTGGCACAAATACTCTATCAAACATAACTAAAAAAGCACAAACTAGACAATCTAGATGATTAGAAACAAACATACAAACAAACAAACTCACTGCCATTGAGTCAGAGTTTCCAAGGTGGTATCTCTATGGAAGTATATTGCCCAGTCTTCCTTCCGAGGAGTGGTTGGTGGGTTTGAACCGCCAGCCGTCTGGTTAGCAGTCAAATGCCTTAGGGACTACAATATTGCAGACTTATGAGGACCAAAAGATTTCACCAAAAGAGTGAAAAGAGAACCCACAGACTGGGGGGAATAAAATTGCAAAGACATATCAGAGAAGGACTAATCTCTAAAATTTATAGAAAAATTCAGCACTTCAACAACAAAAAGAAAAATATCCAATTAAAAAATGGACAGAGGACATGAACAGACACTTCACCAAAGAAGACATTCAGATGTCTTCATAAACACATGAAGAAATGCTCAACAGTTGTTAGAGAGAGACAGATCAAAATAACAATGAGATGTCATTTCACCTCAGCATTAATAACAATGTTCCAAAAATTCTGGTGAGGGTGTGGCGAGACTGGAACCCTCATGCACTGCTGGTGAGGTTATAAAATGGTGCAAATAATTGTGGAAAATCGTATGGCGCTTTCTTAAAAAGTTGAAAATAGAAATACCATATCATCCAGCAAGCTCACTACTATGTATATATACTAAAGAAATAAGAGCCGTGACATGAATAGATATATTCACACCCATGTTCATCACAGCACTGTTCACAATAGTCAAATGATGGAAATGACCTAAATGGCCATTAATGGATGAATGGATAAACAAATATGGTACATACACACAATGGAATACTATGCAATGTCAAAGAACAATGAGGAATCTGTGAAACAGCTCATAACATGGATGAACCTGTAAGTCATTATGCTGAGTGAAACTGGGCAATTACAGAAGGAGAAATATGTTATGAGTCCACTATTATACAGTCAACAAGAGGTTTTCACACAAAAAGAGATATACTCTTTGATGGTTACCACGGGTGTGAGGGGAAGACAGAGTACACCACTAACTACAGGATAGACACATATTAACATATTAACTTGGATGAAGGGGAAGACAATATACAATAAGGGGACAACCAGCAAAAAAACAATCAAGACAAAGGAAGAAACTGGGAGGAGCACAAGAATGAATGGCAAAATGAGGTGAACATTTACCTGAGGTAGATACACTCCTTGGAGAGAACAATCATGGGAGAAAGAAGGGCTGTGTATGCACAGGGAGACAGCTCAAGGGGCAGGAGTGCATGGGAGGGAGGGACACAGGGAAGAGGTAAGCTGTTGCATTGTGTGAAATTGTAGCCAATGTCATTAGACAAGGTATATGTGAACTACTGTGCAGAACGTGAATTTGCTCTGTAAACTTTCACCCAAATCACAATTGAAAAATAAATAAATAAAAAGAATGAGGTCATTACTATTACACACACAATCTGGCATTAACAGTAATAACAATAATCTTTGAGTCGATAAACTGATAGGCACACAAGCTGTGGGTGTGAAAGGGAGAATGAGACTCTGCCCAGGAATATAGGTTTGACAGAGGTTATTTCTACATATGTATTTACATATACTGAAAATATATCCATGAATATGGTAGATTGTACCGGGGCCAAAGTTATGAAAACTTCTTAGCCATAACCAAACACCTCGAGGTAATGAGTCTTTGGGCCTGGGGATTCAGGACCATAGTCTCGGGGGGATATCAAGGTCAATTGGCACAATATAAATCATAAAGAAAATGTTCTACATCCTACTTTGGTAAGTAGCAACTGGAGTCTTAAAAGCTGTGAGTGGCCATCTAAAGTGCAACTTCTTCCCCATCCAGAGCTACAAAGAATGAAGGAAATGAAAGACCCATGGAAACAATTAGTCCAAAAGACTAATGGACCACACAAACCTCAGCTTCCAAGACCTGAGACCAGAAGAACTAGATGGTGCCCAGCTACCACTATTGACTGTTCTGAAAAGTATCAAATTAGAAGGTTCTGGATAGAAAGGGAGAAAAATGTGGAACAAAATACAAAATCATATATAAAAAAAAAAGACCAGGCTTACTGGTTGGATAGAGACTGGTGAAATCCCCGAAACTATGTCCCTTTGTTAACATTTAAGCCTGGAACTGATCTAGCTCCTGTGGCTCGATTTTCAGCTGAACAATACACAGGTCTACAAGGTGAACAATAACAGTAGGGAGGCAGGCACTTCTTAGAAAAATCAACCATTTGAGACCAAAAGGGCAGTGTTTAGCCAAGGACAAAATTCAGAAGGCAGAAAGAGTTAGGAAAGAAGGAAGGAGGAGTGGGAAGGAGAAACCCAGAGAGGAAATGGGATGAGTGATGTTACGTTGTGGGGATTGCAATCAATGACATAAAACAAAATGTGCGTGAATTGTTGAATGGAAAACTGATTTGCTTTGTAAACTTTCACCCAAATCAAAATAAAAAAAATGTAAAAAGCAAAAAATGCTCAATACTTGTTAATTAAGAAAAAGCCTACTAAAAAATCTCTTAGATCAAATTGGAAATCAGTAATGAATTGATAAAATATCTTGGAGGGAATTTACTGCAGAGCTTTATATACTCCTCTGTGATCCAGTTGCAAATGTATGAGTAAGAAAAGTTATTATCTTTATTGTTAAAAAAAGAAAGACAAAATTAATTAAGGTAAAAATTAGTAGAAAAGCTAAACGTGTCTTATTGCTTTTATTTATTATTTATTTTTTAAATTTTATTGTGTTGGGTGCAAATTTACAGACGAAAATTTGTTTTACATTCAACAGTTTGTGTACATTTTATTTCATGCCCTATTACCATCCCCAACCATAAAAAAAGTCTCCTCTGCTGTCTCTATGACTACCCCCTCCCCGTGCCCTTCTTAGCTATGTATTCCTGTCTGTCCAGCTTTCCCTTTGTGTGGATGCTGTCCCACTGGTGTCTCATGGCTGATTGACCTAGGGAGTGCATCTC
>NW_006921948.1:1162867-1168733 GCF_000298275.1 Orycteropus afer afer
AGCTCAATTGGCACAACATAGTACATAAAAATGTTATTGCACAACCTGCTTTGTTGAGTACAGACTGGAGTCTTAAAAGCTTCTGAGCAGCCATCTAAGATGCATCTATTGGTCTCCCCTCATTTGAAGCAAAGAAGAATGAAGAAAACCAAGGGGTCTGTCTTATTACTTTTAAAGCTTCTGTGTTACTTTTCTTATTTTAAATATATTCCCAAACCTAAATTTCTGTTTCATATTTTTTTCTTATTTATTATTCTTATATGCATTTGGGATTTATTTTATTCAAGTATCAAGTAAGGATCCCACTTCATTTTTATCTAAATAGATAGCCATTTGAGCTCACATGATTTATTAAATAAACAAACTTTGCTCCTACTGAACTGATACACTATTTTAATTAATTATTAAATTCCCAGTTAGTGCTTGGATACTTTGGGGCATTCTAATTTATGCCACCAATGCCCTTGTCTGTTGCTAAGGAAACATTGTCATGTTTTGTTTAGTTGGTTTAGAATATTTTTAATCCCAGAAAATGTAAATTCCCCATTCTCATACTTTTCATAATTTTTTGGGTTAGTCTGAGGCATTTTTCTTCTAAATGAAATTTATGGGGATTATATCCAAGTATAAAAACAAACTCTGGGATTCTAATTAGCATGGCATTAAATTTATAAATTAAATTTGTAGACCTTTAACAGTTTGATTATATTAATTTTCTAATTACATGTCTTTTCATTTGTTTATTTATAAATTTCTTGAAATGAGTCTTGTATATTTTTCAAAATGTATCAATTTATTGCTAAGTATTTTACAATTGTCATTATTTTGAGTGAAATTTTATTTATATTCCCGTTCTTAGCCATAGCAGCTACAGAAAAAGCTATTGATTTTTGGGCATGTATGTGTGCATGTATGTGTATACACAAACATTGCACCAAGATTCTGTAACAAATATTTTTATTTATTCTAGTACATTAGCTATTTTTGTTGTTTTTTTAATAGACTGCATCAGTTAATAAGATTTATTCCAGGAATGTTGGGCTAGATAGATAGATAGATGGATAGCAGGAAATAACATAATTCATTAGATTGATAACATCAATCAATAGTAAAAATGAGAGAAAATTCATCAGATTGTCTTTATGTATGCCTAAATAAATATAAATAAACATCTTAACAAATGGTAAAGACTAGTTTATTTACTGAAAACAAGTGCTGTCTTCCTAATTAATGAAATAGAAAATTCAGTTCCATTAAGATAAAACACGTGATGGGAGTCCTGCTGAGGCTATATAATTTGACAGTATTTTGGAGATTCTAGAGTGAATGCAATAGTAAGCTAAAATTATTATGGATTACATTAATATTGATAACTGTAAGATAAAATCCTTTTTCTTTCTAGTTCTTCCCAGTGGTAGGATTTTGTATACCTAGAAATACCGAACAACTAAAAGACATTTTTTGTTTGTTTGTTTTAATTGGCTGCCCTAAATAAAAACATTATTCCATTTAGGTAAAATTATGTTCACATGCATGTGCATAACAGGATGAACACTGTCACAATATTAATTCCTTATTCCTCAAAGTGATGAAATTTCAGAAAATTTCTACTTTCTTTATGTTTCTGTTAATGTTAGTCTTTCTCATAATTATTATGTAATATTCACACAGTCATAGCAACAGGTATTATCATGGGGGAAAACATAAGTTTTACATGTTTATTAGAGCAAGTTAAAGAATATAGAGATATATGACTACCTAACCATTCTAATCCCATGCACCTATGTTGTTGTTGTTCTGTGCCGTCGAGTTGGACCTGACTCATAGCAACCCCTCCTTGGGTTTCTGAGGCGGTATCACTACAGAAGTAGATTGCCCAGCCTTCCTTCTGGGGAGTGGTTGGTGGGTTTGAACCGCCAGCCTTCTGGTTAGCAGTCAAGTGTCTTAGGCACTATGCTACCAGAGCTCCCTATCCCATGCACCTAAGGTAACCAATGTTAACAGTTTTCACTATACTCATGAAAGCATATACAAGTATATAAACACATACATATGTGTATTTTTTGTTTGTTTGGCAAAAATACTATGCAAACTATTTTGCATTTTTTTCATTTAATCCCTCAATGTATATAACATATTTTGTCTAACCATTGCACTATATATATGGATGTTTGCTCTTATACAATTTCTACTCTACAGCAGTGAGTTTGGTTTGATAAACAACATTATGATAAACATTTTCTCTTTTATATTTTATAACAAAATAGTAAGAACATGTCTTTGTGGCCTAGGCATAGAAAAGTAGTTCTTAAGATACAGTCCCTAACCACAGAGTAAAATGTTCATAAGTGTCATTCAATTAAAATTGAGATATTCTATTCCTCAAAAAAAAAAAAAAAAAAAAAAGATCATCTGGAAAGTTAAAATGCTAGGCACTGTGAAAATATATTCACAATACATATAACTGTCAAAGGGTTAGTATCTAAACATGTTTAAGAATCTATATAAAACAGAAAAAGATTGAAAACAAAGAAAAATTGGTAACAAAACATGTAAAGACATTTCACTGAGTAGGTCAAGAAATTTATTAAAATAAACTTTATTAGTCAACATGTAAAGGAAATCATGGGTACATTTAGAGGACTATACCACCTATTAGATGGGCAAAAGTAAAACATGTCTGACAATGCCAGCTTTTAAGAGCATATACACAGTGATAATTTGAATCCATGCAGATAGAATCACTTTGGGAAGAAATTTAGTCATACCATTAGCTTTAGTCTTACCTTGTGAAGATGAATGTGTACATACCTCTGGCCAGCAGTTGCATACCTACAGAATTTATGACATATTTCTCCTTCTAGGCCAGTGGGTCTCAACCTTCAGCATGTGTTGGTATCACCTGGAGGACTTGTTCCTATACCGATTGCCCCCATCCTCAGTGAGGTAAGACCTAAGGGTTGTTAGGGGTTGAATTGTGTCCCCAGCAAACAGGGTATGTGTTGGAATTCTAACCCCTCTACCTGTGCATGTAATCCTATTTAGAAATCGTTTTATTTGTTATGTTAATTAGATCACACTAGAGTAGGGTGGGTTCTGAACCTAATCACTTCTGAAGGAGGCAGATGAATCTACATGCTCAGGAATGCCAAGGATTGCCAGCAGCTTCTTAAGGCTGAAATAGACACAGAAGGACCTCACTCTAGAGCCATACCCTGAACTTGCACTTCTACCCTCCAGAACTGTGAGAAAATAAATTTCTGTTTTTCAAAGCCACCGACTTGTGGTATTTTGTTGCAGCAGCACTAGGGAACCAAGATACCAAGTGCTGCTGCTGCTGCTGGTCTAGGCACCCACTTTGAGAACCATTGTCTAAAGAAGCACTTATGCATGTACCTCAGGAGACCTGTAAAATAATGCTCATACCAGCATTGTTCACAACAGAAAAATCTGAAACAATCCAAATCTTTATTGAGAGGAGAATGGATTGGTAAATTGTGGAATATTTTATTCAAAAGAATATCATTCAGCAGCAAAAATAATCTAAGTAGAGCTACAAGCAAGAATATGAGTATATTTTTAAAACTTAATATAGAAACAAGGATGATTGGTAAGTGAATGTACAAAATGACACCATTTTCATACGAGGAAAACTAATTTGTTCATGGATACATATATGATAAAACTTTCTAAAAGATGGGTATGAATGATAAAATTCACTTAATTTAGTGGAGGAAGGCAGTGGGGTAGGATGGTCAGAGGTCCTTATTTTATTTTTATGCATCACAATGTATATAAACCAAAAACTGAACCAGCTGCCATTGAGTTGATTCTGACTCATGACAATGCTGTGTTTCTCAGAGTAGGACTATGCTTTCCTACCCTGCGTATTCATGACTGTGACCTTTCAGAAGCAGATAGCCAGGCCTTTCTTCCAAGATGCCTCTGGGTGGGTTCAAAACACCAACCTGTTGGTTAATAGCCGAGTGCTTAATTATTTCTGCCACCCAGTGACTCCATAACACATACACACTTCACTTTCAATATGCTGTATATTTCAACTAGCACATGATAAATCATCAAATAAAATAACGAAAATGACATATCACGCAAATGCTTGAAAAAAGCAAGCAGGTGTCACAGTAATATAACACCAAACAGAGCTCATGGTGAAAACCGTTAAGTGAGACTAAGAGCAATATTTATATTTGTAGGAGTTAAAATCTAATAAAGCAGAAAGAGTGTGAACTTTTATGCTTATTAAATAAATTTCAAGTGGGTAAAGGCAAATATGTTAGAAATTTAGAGAGAATATGTCAATCCATAATGAGGGAAATATGTAAAAATGCTTCTCATAGAAATAATACACAAAGAGGTGACTCTATTGGTGATTCATATATTGTGCTGAAAATATTTAGTTTTATAAATCCTTCCCCAAAGTGGTTACCCATTTTTATAAGTAGCCATTTAACAAAGGTCCCTGGGTTTTGCAACGTCTTTGCTTTCGACTCTAAGTTAAAAGTTGGCATTTCAAATGCACCAAGCACACTGCAGAAGAAAGGCCTGGTGATCTCCTTCTGTAATGATTACAGCCAAGCAATTCTGCGCTGTAACTCATAGAATAGAAATCAACTTGATGGCAATGAGTTTGTGTCTTTTGTTGGCATTTAACAGTTATAAAACTTGATGCTTAATTGCTGTACCGGGCATGGCTGTAGCTCCCCAAAAAGGCTCTGAGACCCCATCTTGTTTAGCCAAATAATGGATAATGTAAAACTATCCCTGCCCCTTCCCTTTCCCCTTGAGAGCCACATTCCTTAGTAAATCTTATCATGGGTACATACTGTCAGACCTTGCCCCCACCCCGTACCAGCATTGGTTGCCACTGACTTCATATCAAACTCATAACTCCTATATGTCAGTTCCTCAAACAGGGGTATAAATATCTTTGGAAAGAGGAAAGGGTTTAGTGGAACCTGACCAGCTGGCATCTGCTGGATGGGACATCGCTAGTAAGCGCCCCCCCCCCCACGCGCTCTGTTGATTAAAATTCTTTCATGTCTCTGAGCACACCCATGGTGCAGTTTTTCTGTCTCTTGAACCCTTTTTCGGCTCTTGGCCACAACCTAGACAGTTGGGCCACAGGAAGTTCTCATTACATTTTCTAACATAGAAGTAACATAGGCAACTATATGACTACAATGCTACAAAGTAAGACATTATAACAACAAAAGGGGTGCAAAAAGATAGTACATATATTATTTATAAAAACCCTACCTGTAGTGAACAGTTCTTATTTTTTGTTCCTTTAGAGGTGACTTTTCTCTGATGGGCTCCTGTGTATAGAACCCCGCCTTCTGGTGGCAGAAGTTATATGAAAGTCCCAGCAAAGCCCCCAGGAAGTTTTCATCTTGAACACAGACACAAAGAGATAGAAAGTTATTGGGACTAAGCCACTGTAGGCAATACTGTACACAGGTCCTTGTGAAAAATATAAATCCCTGAGTCACACCTCAGGTCCACTGATTCAGAATCTCCAGGGGGAGATTCTTAGGATGTGCTGCAAGAGAGTTTATCGATTCCTATTACTGGCATCCCCAAGAGCAGCCCCAGATTTTGTCCTTCCTGGGACTTGTTTGAGTCTTCTTCCAAGTGTTGTTCTTTCAATAAATTTCTTTTGTTGTCTTTAAATTAGCCAAAATTAATGTTTATAGCTTATAGTTATTTCTCCAGGGAACAGAGCCCCAAGGAATATATCTGATATATATATAACCCTGAACTTGCACTTCTACCCTCCAGAACTGTGAGAAAATAAATTTCTGTTTTTCAAAGCCACCGACTTGTGGTATTTTGTTGCAGCAGCACT
>NW_006921948.1:1168833-1174634 GCF_000298275.1 Orycteropus afer afer
GTAACATGCCCACTCACGTTCAAGAAGGGTAAACTGGCCAACTCTGTCATAGAGTGTGGAAGAACCTAATGAGGAATTGCTTGAGGTGTCCTGGAGCAATGAGCTCACTGAAGGAGAAGCTCTTGGAGACCAGGTACCTGCTGAGGAAAACTAATTTAAATGGGATGGGCTAGGATGATTATTTCTGGCAGAACTGGATGAAGCTCAAATCTCAAATTCTTCCCTCAAGGCCTGTGATAAAACTAGGGCCGTTATCTGACCCCTTTGACAGACTTCTTTTCATATTAGAGCTAAGATTGCTGAAAACCAAACTCAAAAATTGATGCTGAGTTTCAATTATAAATATTGATGATGTCCAGTGATTAGGAAAGAGAAAGATCCTAAAAATTAGAGTGATACTTGGTTGGATACAGACAACTGGGGCAATCCCAAACTACTCAGAAATTGCAAGAAGCATGCTAATTGCCCAAAGATTTTTTTTTCCCCTTTACAAGAAAAAGCTAGCATTTTCCCTAAATGTCCACAATATTGTTAGGCATCTATGGCAGGTTGGGCCCTTCAGGAAGCAGACTTTGAGATGGAGTGTAGCAAGCAGGATGTTTGTTAAAGGATCAAACTGTGGAAAAGAGAGAAAGGAAGAACTGGGCAGAGGGAGAAGTCAAGCTGTGATGCAGGCCCATCCTCAGCCAACTCTATGGGGAGCTCTAGAGCTACACTGGCCATGTTCAATGTCCCAAGTTGGGTCAAGATGACCAGACCATTATCTTTCTGCATCAATCAGTCATTGAATATGGGCTACCCTGGGAAGAGGGCATAACCTTGGGTGACACAGATCTCTGCAGCTAAGGAATCTCTGAAGGGGTTGACAACTGAAAACTTTACTGATAGTTCCAGTAGCCGGGTCAACAAGTCTTTCCTCGAAGGAGGATCTGAGAGGTGCCTGTATGTGCCTATCGTGGTTCATCCCTTGTGCTGCTTGGATTCACTTCATTTATGTTCCAGAAGCAGTTTTTCCAGGAATCTAGTGGGCCTCTCTTCCTGGAGGAACTTTGAAGAGGAAGGTTTGTGGGATAAACTACACTCCCACTGCTCTAGCGGGTCTCAAGGTCACACCCGATACTGATTGTCTCCTTCCTCTTTCCTCCATACTAGACTCCTCTCACCATGAAGTACCAACTCCTTCATTGTATGGTGGTAGCCCTGCTTCCTCCTGATGATCAAGATCGATTATCCCTCATAGAGTGGTGACCCCTCTTCCTGTCTGGAAGCCTGGAGTGCCCAGGAAGCAATCATAACTTATACTTCAATGTTACAGTTGCTGCAAGCCCTGGCAAAAGTGGTCATCATTTGGGACCAAGGACTTCTAACCCTGTGAAGCTCAGGGTTGTAGGGAGAAGCAGCACATATTTTAGAAGTGACTCGCTGGGAGTGATAATGAGGGGTACTCCTTCTTCCACTCTTTGGTTCACATGCCAATGTATTCTTTTAGGAGGCTGGTACCATATGCATGTCTTTGATGCAAAGTATAAACAGAGGGATTAAAAGCTATTCTATACCTTTTGTGCACATCTCTGATACAGACAACAAAGGTGAACACTATTACATACACAATGCTGCATTATCAGTAATAACAAACACTAGTCTATGGGTGGATACTTAGGTAGACAGGGAAAAAGATCAGGTGTGGGTAGGAAAGTGGGAATAAATCCCATGACCATA
Source organism: Orycteropus afer afer (assembly GCF_000298275.1). Lineage (NCBI taxonomy): Eukaryota > Metazoa > Chordata > Mammalia > Tubulidentata > Orycteropodidae > Orycteropus > Orycteropus afer. Next base: position 1,170,553 of record NW_006921948.1, read on the forward strand.
CATAGGTTTGGCAGATGATATTCCTACATGTGTATTTGTATGTGCTATAAAAATTCCATATACATTATAGAGCTACCAGGGGACAAAATTAGGATAACTTCTTAGCCACAACCAAGCACCTTGAGGGAGCAAGTCGCTGGGCCTGTGGGCTGGAGACTCTGGTTGTGGGGGACGTTGATCTCAATTGGCACAACATAATACACAAAAAACCTACTACATCCTACTTTGGTGAGTAGCAACTGGGGTCTTAAAAGCTTGTGAGCACCCATCTAAGATGCAACTATTGGTTTCTCCTCGCCCAGAGCAAAGAAGAGTAAAGAAAGTGAAAGGCATATGGAAACAATCTAAAGGACTAATGGACCATGGGAATCTCAGCCTGCATGACTCTGGGACCAGAAGAACTAGATGGTGCCTGGCTATCAATGCCAACTACCTTGGAAGGGGTCATTATTGGAGAACCTGTGTAGAGTGGGAGAAAAAATGTGGAATAAAATTCAAAAACATAAAAAGGATAAGAATTACTGGTTGGATAGAGCCTGGTGAAACTCTCAAGACTATGGCCTCAGGCCTACAACTGAACTCACTCTTCATGAGTTAGCTTTCAGCCGAATAATAGACAGGCCTACAAGCTGAACAACTACACTAGGAAGATGTGCTCCTTAGAACAGTCAACAGGGAAAGAACGGAAGGGCAGCATTTGCAAAGGGGGAAAGGTAGACAGGAATGCATAGGTAAGAAGGACACAGGGAAGAGATAACCACTGGGAAGAGGTGGGAGGAGAGGTGTTACACTGTGGAAATTATAATTGGTGTTGTGAAACAAAATGTGCATGACTTGTTGGGCACAAAAGGAATATGCTTTGTAAAATCGCACTCAAATCTTTTAAAAAAAGGCCTATTCTATAAAGAATTGAATTTGTGGTGTTGGTGAAAATCACTGAAAACACCATGGACTGCCAGGAGAATGAACAGATCTATCCTCGAAGAAGTGAAGCAGGAATGCTCTTTGGACGCAAGAATGGCCAGACTTTACCTCACCTACTTTGGTCATGTTGTCGGAAGGGACCATTCTCTGGAGAAGGATGTCATGCTTGGTAAAGTAAAAGGTCAGCACAAAAGGGTAAGACCCTCAACAAGAGGGACTGACACAGTGGCTGCAATGATGGGCTCAAGAATAGCAAGGATTGTGAGGATGGCGCAGGACCAGTGTTTCATCCTGTTGTACATAGAGTCACTATGAGTCAGAAGTGACTCAATGGCACCTAATAACAACAACATTCTGTAAAGTATCATCTCGGAACTGACATATAAGTTGTGCCTTTAGGAAATTGTTCCAGTGCCCTATGAAGCCAGAAGCTCTGGAGGTAGCCCAGTCCTCCTCTTTTCTGTAACATAAGTCCTCTGATTGGATGCAGTGTTATGTGGGATCCCGTGCAGGTGGGTCATACATTTCATAAACCCTCAAATTGTGAGGATTTATGGAAAGACTTTGTTCTGAAATCTGTTTTGTGATTCTCCTTCTGGGTCTTACAACAAACTCCATGTTGCATATTTTCCCACCATTAATAGCTCCAGCATTGTAGTCTGCCAGATTATGTATCCCAAGTGCTCGGTATGTGTTCATCAGAATTCGGACTTGCTATGGGCCACACTGAAATCTAGCAGCTGTTTATGTCATCTGTTCAATGGGTCAGAGTAGTCTTCCCAAGTGTAGAATATGATGCTGAGAGAACCCAAAGAGGCCTCCTGGGCATTATGCTTCCTTCTTGGTGGGAGCTGCAAGTTATAATCATAAGTCCTTTACTTTGGATGGTGTATGTTGGAATGCTCCTGGATAGTAGATGCTTACATTTTTACTGAAGTGTCCTGCTCCTGAAAGCTAATTGGATGTATCTCCCACACTCTAGATAATATATGTTGTTTCAAGGCTTCCAAAACGCTAGCCATTCTTACTCATCTAGCCTGATCAGTATAGCATCAAAGATAGAATGGAACAATCTCTTTGGTAGATTATTGTATTTGGGCAAATGGCTAAGACTTCCTCTTCAGGACCCTCCACACCATTTTGAACTATTGGACTGTGGATTTGTGGTGTCAGATGATAAGTGTAATTCTCAGTTGAATCTGTTCATATTGGGCTATATAATATCAAACTCATTTCATAGTTTTTTCTCCTGTTTCTAAGTATATATTAAGGACATGCACCCTCATCGAATGGAAAAATTCTACTTTGGTCTCCTGACTATTGAGTCAAGCAAGAGTTATTATACTTGGAAATGGAAACTCTCACTACCTAGCAAACAGTATATTCTCCTAGGGGAACTGCAGTCTAATTTGCCACCATGAATGACTTGAAAGATTTAAGCTTATTGATTTTTATAATAACCCTATTTAATTATCTTATTTGACTAATAAATAGTCCAATAGGTCTTGCAGAATGTTAGTGGATGTTGGTAAACTTAATCAAATAGAGGCTTTTGTGGTGGTTGTTTACAGCATAGTCTCCTTATTGGAGTAAATCAGAATTGCCAATGGTACTTAGTGTGAGTTTTTTTTTTTTTTTTTTAAATCTGGTGGAAGCACTTGCATGTTTTCTGATAATCCCAGAACAGCAGCAATTAGATTTTACTAACTGTATCAGTATACCTTTATCATTTTGTCTCAGGTATGTATCAACTTTCTCTCTTTATGCCTAATTCAAATTTAACTGCCCCACTGTCCTACAAGGACTTCTCATGGCATAGTGCCTAAGACATTTGACTACTAACCAGAAGGCTGGCGGTTCAAACCCACCAGCCACTCCTTGGAAGGAAGGTTGGGCAATCTACTTCCATAGTGATACCACCTCGGAAATCCAAGGAGGCGTCCCTATGAGTCTGATTTGACTTGAGAGCAGTGAGTGAGTTGAGTGAGAAGAAATGTATCAATTCATGAGACTCTTTATTCTTTATGCTGTCAGATTTCTGCAGGAACCAGAGAAGAGAAGGTTCTCCAACTTCTTCCAAGTTGCCACTATGACACAATAGATCAAAATGATTAAAAATTCACTAGTATATTGGGATGTTCTATGGAACCATGAGTTGGAATCAACCCAGCGGTAACTGGGTGGAGCCTTTGGTAAATTTACACAGGAGAAATTGTATTGGAAATCATTACAATTTTGGAGAAAAGCCATACCACCTTTTGTAAACATTTCAGAAACGATCTCTGAGTCTGTAATGGCTAGTGGTAAGTATCAAAGGCAGATCATGGAGCAGTAAGTGATGTGAGAACCAAGTGCCCATTATGAATTGAGTTTCATCTGAGAGAACTAAACACAAAGTTTGGCATGCCAAGGAGTGCTTTAGCACTCCCACTGGATTGGTATACCCTAAATAGAGTCCCTGGGTGACACAAATCGTTAAGCTATTGACTATTAGCAAAAAGGTTTGCACCCACCCAGAGGCACCTTGTAAGACAGGCCTGGTGATCTGCTATTGAAGGATTACAGACTTGGAAATCCTATGGAGTGCTTCTACCCTGGACACATGGGGTCACCACGAATAGAACAGTCGCAAAGGCAATTGTCCAGTGCTGCTATGACAGAACCATAACAGTGTCATAAATGGGTGGCTTTAACAAACAGAAATTTATTTTCTCACAATTTAGGTGATTAGAAGTCTGAATACAGGGTGCTGTTTCTGAGTGAAATTTCTCTCTGTCCACTCAAGTGGGAAATCCTTGTTTCAGCTCCTCTTGGCATTCCTTGGAGATCACCAAGTGTCATCTGTCTTTTCCTGTTCATGCTTGCTGGCTTGCTTCTGTACCAAATCTGCTCTTTTTGTACTTAAAAAGTGATTGGTTTAGGCACACCCTACACTGATATGACCTCCTTAACTTAACAAAAAATCTATTCCCAAATGAGATTCCACTCACAGGTACAGGGGTTAGGATTCACAACACATACTTTCTGGGGACACAATTCAATCCATAACAGCAACTAACAACAACAACAACAAAGGCACAAATAGCTTTTGTGACTGGAATTTTTGCATTTTTAATGCTCTTCTTACATGCATTACAATTATCTCTCTCTCTTTCAAC
>NW_006921948.1:1174900-1186499 GCF_000298275.1 Orycteropus afer afer
AATGGGTTTTTTGTTTGTTTGCTTGTTTTTTGTTTCCCCTAAATGACTTTAAAGCACAGTGTTGTTGTTGCTGTTAGGTGCCCTTGAGTCAGTTCTGACTCATAGCGACACTATGTACAACAGAATGAAACATGCTTGGTCCTGCACTATCCTGCTAGGTTGGATATGATTGTTGCAGTCCCAATGTCATTCCACCTCACTGAGGGTATTCCTCTTTTTTGCTGGCCTCTACTTTACCAAGAATGATGTCCTTCTCCAGGGACTGGTCCCTTCTGACAACATGTCCAAAGTATAAGGGACAAAATCTTGCCATCCTCATTTCCAAGGAGTATTCTGGCTGTACTTCTTCCAAGAAAGATGTGTTCACTCTGCTGGCAGTCGATGGTATGTTCAGTATTCTTTGCCAACACCATATTTTAATGGCATCAATTTTGATTCAGTCTTCCTTATTTATTGCCCAGTTTTGCATGCATGTGAGGCAACTGAAAATACCATAGCTTGGATCAGGTGCACCTTAGTCTTCAGGGTGACATCTTTGCTCTCTACCACTTTAAAGAGGTCTTTTGCAGCAGATTTGCTGAATGTAATACATTGCTTGATTTCTTAACTGCTTCTTCCATGGGTTGATTTTGGATCTAAGTCAAATGAAATCCTTGACAACCTCAATCTTTTCTCCATTTATCATGATGTTGCTTATTGGTCCAGTTGTGAGGATTTTTGTTTTCTTATGTTGAGCTATAAAGGACAATGTTGTTGTTTGTTGCTATATGCCATCGAGACGGCCTTGACTCATAGCGACCCCTCCTTGGGTTTCCGAGGCAGTATCACTACAGAAGTAGGATTGTCCAACCTTCCTTCTGAGGAGTGGCTGGTGGGTTTGAACCTCCAGCCTTCTGGTTAGCAGTCAAGTGCCTTAGACACTATGCTACCAGAGCTCCTATATAGAGAATGGAAATTCCAGTAAGCAGAAATTAGGGCATATATCTTGATTACTTTTCCTAGAAGGAAATATGACCTATGATAAGATTCCACATTGATTATAAAGTAGCCAAACATTTATTTTGTTGGATGGTAAGGGACTTGGAAGGACTGAACTTGGTGGATGAAAGACAAGGAATGTTAGACAAGAGATATGTATATGGACATCTGGGAATAGGTACAGAGTCTGAGGATATTCTTTTCTAATATAAACATGCTACAAAAGATATCCAATAAGGAAGCCCTCTATTAATTACTATTATGTAGAGTTTGGTGACCTGCAATACAGATATTAGTCACATCCTCAGCCAGTCTAGTGATCTTAGAATCAAAGTAATAATGCTGGTTAGATTGGAGGTTACATATAATCTCAACAGCATGGGCTTTCCCTCACCAAAGCAGACATAGCAAGCACCACCACTGATTACTCCATATTCCAGCAGCAGCAGCCAGTTCTCATTACATGAAAAAGGGATTAATGAACTGCATATTCATGGGTCACAGGTGGATTACATTGCATCACATCCATTATTAAGGGGATAAGTCTTTGTCAATATCTAGACATAGAATTTAATTTAGATTTACTATCCACACCCATTTTTCCTCTTCTAGTATCACCATCTGTGTACTTACAAATACCTTATATACAATTATGATGCTCATACAATTTGCTTTCAACCAACCAAACCAACTCACAGATAAAATAAATGATAGTCATATTGACAGCCCATATGGTTCCCTGAAAATTAACAAATCTGCAATGACATGAGAGGACTACTACTCCCACATATACATATAATCAGAAACTGATAATTCAAGAAGAGAAAAATCACTAGGGGTATTGAAGACTTGAACCACAAAAATTAGCAAGTTTGTTGTAAACAATATACAAAACACATTTTTTTCAAGCACATATGAAATATTAACAAAAGTTGATTGTCTACTATGCTCCAAAGGAATCCTCAATAAATATTAAAGAATCTAAAGTATACAGACCACAGATTCTGGAACAGTCTAATAAAATAAGGAATCAATAATTGATACTTCATTGTATAATAAAAAATACTTTTTAAACAATAAAGCACAAGTGTATCAAATAAGGAACTTTGTTGGAAATTATAAAATATTTAGAATTGAAAGACAAGGAAAATATATCAAAATTTGTGTACACAAGCAAAATCGTACTTAGGGAAAATATGTGGGTACAAACACATAGAAGGCAAAAAATAATTGAAAATTAATAGACAAACTGTTGCTCTCTAGAAGGTAGAGAAAGAAAAACAGAATAGACCCACAGAAATTGAGGGGAGATATCAGCAGAAATGGATGAAATAGTAAATAAACGGAGAACCTCAACCCTAACGCTAGGGTTTTGAAAACAATAATAAAATAGAAAAACTACTTGTAGGAGGGCACAGGAGAAAAAAAAGATACACAAGCACATAAATAATATGAGAGATTAAAAGTGATACAGTTACAGATAGTAGAAATGATTTTTAAGGTAGTAAAAATATGATGAATAGTCTGGTCTTAATAAATTTGACAAAATTTGAAACGGATGTTGTAAACTACCAAAGATGACTCAAGAAGAATTAGAAACTATGACTATACTTATAACCATTAAACAAATTGAATCCATAATCAGAATTGTCTTTCCAGGCAGAGAAGGCATTACACATCAGTTTTGCCAAATATTCAGAAACAGAAAATCTTTTCTTGCAACTGTTTCAGATAAAATTTTTTTAAAAAGAAGGAAAACTGCCATCTAATTCTGTTAATTCAGTATGGTTAGAAATCTGACAAGGGTTGGAATGAGAAGAAAACATTTCCAACTTACACACAAAGATGCAAAAATCTTAGGTAACATTAGCACTGAATCCAGTAATATGTAACATACACATCATGCCAAGTAGCTTCTCCTGCCCCCCCCCAGGAATAACAAGATAGTGTAACATAAAACAAATCAATCCATTCACCTTTAAAAGATTAGAAGCGAAAACTACATGACCATATATATGAAGACAGAGAAGAGCATTCAATAAATCAAACAGATGTGTGTAGTGAAAACTCTTAGCAAACTAGTCATTCCTGAAACTGATAAAAGATGTCTACAAAAACCTACATGCATACTGCAGGTGGACTGTTAGAAACATAAGCTTCCATGTCAGAAAAAGACAAACATGCTAACCCTTACTACTGCTCTTACACATCGTACTGAAATTGCTTGCTAACCAATAACTGAGGTGAGAGAAATAAGAGTAAAGGGATTGAAAAGAAATACAGTTTGAAGAAATTAATCAATTAGATTCCATTTACAGTATTAATAAAACTATAAGTAACCAACAATATAATAAGAGGAAGTATGTAAGACTTATGGATGAAGAAAAGTATAAATATTTTGCTGCAGGATTCAAGCAATGACCTGAATGAGTGGAGAAACAGAACATATTCCTTGAGGAAAAGACTACATATTTAAAGATGTCAATTCTTACACACAAAATTTATAAATTCAACACAATATGAATCAAAGTCTTAACAGCATGTTTGTAATCTAATATTTCAGTTTATGGGTCTACATATTAATTTTCTTTTTTTTTAAATAACAGCTGAACACAGGGTTCTTGAGACTGCCTGGAAGTAACCCATTACCTGTTGCTGTTGAGTTGTTTCTTGCTTATAGCAACCTATATGACAGAACAGGACTGCCTGCCCCATAGGGTTTCTGAGGCTGTAATTTTTATGGAAGCACACTGCCACATCTTTCTTCTGAAGAATGGCTGGTCGGTTCTAACTGAACTTTTTGGTTAGCAGCTGAGTGCTTAACCACTGAGCTCCCAGGGCTCCTGTTACATTTTATTTATTTTATAAGAAAAAGAATTAGAAATAACTAAATCTGTCCAATTAGTAGAAGGATATTTGTTATCCATTCCAACTCATGGCCACCCCATGCATGCAAGAGTAGAACTGATTCATAGGGTTTTTTCAAAGCTGTGACCTTTTAGATGCAAATCACCAGGCCTGTCTTCCAAGGTGCCTCTGGGTGGGTTCTAGCACTTAACCCTTTGCACTCTTTCTCATACTCCTCACTGGCATGAGTGCTGCTGAATTTAGCCGCATAAAGCTTCCACAACCACGCTACCTGTTACCAATTTAAATTTATGAACATTAACATCAAGTAGATCCTTAATTCTGCCTGCCAATTACATTATTCTCCTAGTCCATCCTTTTACTATCCAACTCTCACACTTAACTGTTCCCTGTATTTTCCTTTCTTCCATACACTCACTTATTCCCACTCTTATCTGTTAATTGTGCTTTTTATTTCATTAGGAGAATAAAATCAATCAACAGAGAAATTCCACAGATTCATTTAGCCCTATCTATCTACCCAGAAAAAGACAATGTCTGATAAAGCTGGACAATGAATAAGGAAGACTGAAAAATTGATGCATTTGAATTAAGGTCTTGGCAAAGAATTTTGAATATACCGTGAGCTACCAGAAGAATGACCATGAACAGATCTGTCTTGGAAGTATAGCCAGAATGCTCCTTGAACGCAAGGATGATGAGACTTTGTCTCATGTATTTTGGACATGTTATCAGGGGGATCAGTCCCTGGAGAAGGACATTGTGCTTGGTAAAGTAGAGAATGAGCAAAATGAGGAAGATCCTCAACAAAATGGAGTGACCCAGTGGCTGCAGCAATGGGCATAGGTCGTTATGAGTCAGAACCGGCACCACAGCCCCTAACACCACCACCACCACCTACCTACCTACGTCTTATATCCGTCCTCGGCCTTCCTCTTCTTTAGATGGTTGAATCCTCCATATCTACCATTCCATCCGTGCACTGATTCCCATGTCTTCTCACTTATTGAAGGACTGCTCCTGCTATTACCTTCCCGATACAGCAGCCAGTCTAGGAAGTATTACTCCTCCATCTTAAACCCTGTAGAATATTCCCAGCTTACTCAAAGTGAAAGTCAAGGTTCTCACAATGAACTACAAGGCCCTTCACAATCAGACCCGTTTTCTCACTGACAAGCAAAGCCTCTCACCTCATTGCTCTCACTGTTCTCCAGCCACACTGGCCTCTTGCAGATTTCTGCATGTTTCTTCTTTTGTACATACGTATGAGACCCTCTGCAGAGTATATGCCTAGAAATAGAATTGATGAGTTATGGGTTGTGATAGTTTTATTTGTCAACTAGGCTAGGGTGTGGCACCCATATGTTTGGTCAAACACTAGGTGCTGTGGTGAAGATATTTATAGATGTGGTTAACATCTACATGCAGTTGACTTTAAGTTCAGGAGATTATCCTTGATAATAGCCATGGGCCTCATCCAAACAGTTGAAAGGCCTTACATCGAATAAATGAGATTCCATGGAAGGAGAAGAAATTCTGCCTCCAGACTGAGACATCAGCTCCTGCTTCAGCCTAATGGCCTTCCCCAACAGACTTTGGACTCGTCAGTCCCTACAATCATATCAGCCAATTCCTCAAAGTAAATCCCTACTGGTTCTGTTTCTCTGGAGAACACTGACTGATTAATGGGTTATGCATATTTTCATTATTAATATATTGTGAAAATTTACTCTCTGAAGTGTTTGAACCAATTTATCCTCTTAACAACACTGTATGAGATACATAGTTTCCCCACATCCTTGTGACTTTTTGTTGTTGTTAGTTGTGAAGTTTACGTCTGATCATCTGTTGGGTATGAAATTGTTTGATGTTGATTTCATTTGCACATTCTTGATTACCAATGAAAATGAGCAGCTTTTCATATGAATATTGACCATTCAGCTTTTATCAGGGAATTGACTTCATTCCTTTAGCTCATTTGATTGTTTCTCTTATGTCGGTCTTTTGTTGTTTTTGAGGAATCCTTTCTATACTCTGGATATTAATTACTTTTCAGTTATTGTGATGAAACAACATTTCACAGTCTGTGCATGCTTTTCAACTTGGGGTATGAGGCCTTTTAGTCTTTTTTTGGGGGGTAGGGGTGATGATGCCTTTTATTCTTCTACAAATTTTTAATGTGGTTTAGTTTAATTGTATCTATCTTTTCCTTTATTGTTTGTATGTTTGCTTTGTTTGAAAAAAGGAATCCTTCCCTAACATGAAATCATGAACATAATCCATCATATACTTTCTAATAGCTTAAAAGTCTTGTGTCTCCCATTTACATGTATACCCATTTGTAATTCACTTTCCTGCATAGTGGGAGTTGTTGTTAGCTGCAGTGAGTCAATTACAACTCATGGCAGCCCACGTGTGCAGAGCAGAATGGCGCTCCATAGCATTTTCAAGGCTGTGTGACCTTTGGAAGCACATTGCCAGGCGATCTTACAGATTTGGAAGCATATTGCCAGGCAGTTACTTACAAGGCACCTCTGGATGAGTTTGAACTACCAACCTTTAGGTTACTAGTCCAGCACTTAACCATTTGCGCCACCCAGGGAATTTTTATAGTGAGGTAGGAATCTTATCGTATCTTTTTCACATGGCACATCACTCATTTCAACACTATGTAGTGAATAACCTATTTTTTTTTTCTATTTAGTTTGTAATGCCAACACACTAACAGATAATGCATCCTTATTTGCATGCATTTAGATGTTGTATTCTCATGTTTTTTTTTTTTTAAATTGTGCTTTGGGTGAAAGTTTACAGGGCAAATTTGTTTTCCATTGGACAATTCATGCACATTTTGTTGATGACATTCATTGCAATTCCCATAATGTGACTTCCTTTCTGTGTTTACCACTCCCCTTTGTCCTTCTTTCCCATCCTTTCCTGACTTCTAAACTTTACCCCTGGGCAAATGTTGCCCTTTTGATATGCTATGGTTGATAGTTCTAATGAGAGTGTATCTTCCTGGTATTATTGTTCATTTTATAGGCCCGTTGAGCTGCAGGGGTGAGTTCAGTTCCAGGCTTGAAGGGTATCTAAGGGTCATGGACTCTGGGGTCCCACTAGTGTCAAAAGCCTTCTCTTTGTTATGATTTTGAATTTTTTCCACATTTCTCTCCCACCCTATCTGAGCCCCCAATTTTGATGCCTCTCAGAGCGGTCAGCAGTGGGAGCCAGGCACCAGCTAGTTCTTCAGGTGTTCAGGTCGTGGAGGCTGGGGTTCATGTGGTCCATTAGGTCTAATTCTTTCCATACGTCTTTGATTGTCTTTCTTCTTCTTTCTTTTTTTTGTTCAGGATGGGGAGAGACCAGTAGTTTCACCTTAGATGGCTGCTTACACGCTTTTAAGACCCCAGTCACTACTCACCAAAGTAGGATGTAGAACATTGTCTTTGTGGACTATGTTATGCCAATAGACTTTAGTGTCCCCTGAAACTGTGGTCCTGAGCCCCCATGCCCAGAGACTCATTCCCTCAAGGTGTTTGGTTCTGGCTAAGAAGTTTTCATAACTTTGCCCCCTGTATACTCTACAATATTCATGGATAGATATATTTGCAGCACATATAGATACATATGTGGAAATATCCTCTGTCATTCGTGGGCATGGTCCCATTCTCTTTCCCACCCCTATTCAGCTTGACTACTTAAGTATCCACTCATAGATTATTGTTGTTGATATTATTACAGGATTGTGTATGTAATATCTACCTTTGTTTCCTTTAACTCTTGTGTTCCTCCCAGTGTCTTGTTCCACCCTGAGCAGTTTGTGCTGACCTCCCCATTATTGTATCAATAATTATTGCATAACCCAAGTTTATCATCTCCAACCTTCTAGTTACTGATTTACCTTCCTTTCCACTACTACCCCAGGAACCTTCAAAGAATGATTCTTCTGTGTGTGAATCTTTTCTTGACTTTTTAAAGTAGTGGTCTCATAAATATTCATCCTATTGTGATTGACTAATTTCACTCAGCATAATGTCCTCTAGGTTCATCCATGTTATGAGGTGTTTTGCAGATTCATCATTTTTCTTTAACATTGCATTGTATTCTATTGTGTGTATGTACCATAATTTGTTTATCCATTCATACATTGATGGGCACTTAGGTTGTTTCATTTTTTTATTTTAGCTGTTGGGAATAATCATTGTACCAATACCAGGCTGTTTTGACTACTATGGCAGTATAGCAGGTTTTGAGATCTGGGAGTGTGAGGCCTCCTACTTTGTACTTCTTCGTTAGTGGTGCTTTGCTTATCTGGGGTCTCTTTCCTTTTCATATGAGGTTGGTAATTACCTTTCCCACCTCTTTAAAGAATGATGATGGAATCTGGATAGAGATTGCCTTACATCTGTAGATCACTTTCGGTTGGTGCTGGTAGGTGCCTTTGCACTGGTTTTGACTCGCAGTACTGTGCACAACCGAACCAAAAACCTCCCAGTCCTGTGCCGTCCTCACAACTGCTGCTATACCTGAACCCATTTTTGCAGTCACTGTATCAACCCATCTCATTGAGGGTCTTTCCTTTTTTCATTGACCCTGTACTTTATTAAGCATGATATCCCTTTCCAGGGATTGATCCCTTCTCTTAATACCACCAAAGTATGAGAGATGAAGTCTGGCTGAAGAGCATTATGGCTGTACTTCCTCCAAGACGTATTTGTTCATTCAGGCAGTCCATGGTACATTCAATATTCTTCACCAACACCACAATTCAAATGCATCGTTCTACTTTGGTCTTCCTTATTCATCGTCCAGCTCTCACACGCCTACGAGGGGATTAAAAATACCATGGCTTGGGTCAGGTACTCCCTAGTTTTCAAAGTGACAGTTTAGCTTAAACACTTAAAGAGGGCTTTTGTAGCAGATATGCAATAGTCATTTGCTTTCTTTACTACTGCTTCCATAGGTGTTGATTTTGGATCCAAGAGAAATGGAATCCTTGACAACTTCAATCTTTTCTCCATTTATCATGATGTTGCTAATTGGTCCAGTTATAAGGATTTTTGTTTTCTTTATGTTGAGGGGTTATCTATACTAAAGACTGGAGTCTTTGATCTTCATCAGTAACTGCTTTAAGTCTCATTCACCTTCAGCAAGCATGGTTATGTCATCTGCATATCACAGGCTGTGAAAGAGTCTTCCTCTAATCCTTATGCTGTGTTCTTCTAAGACAGACTAAGAAGAAGAATATGGCCAGGTCCACTTCTGAAAAGAAATTGGTCACTGAAAAAAAGTGAAGTAGGTGAGTGAAATAGACTAAACAACTAAAAAGAGAATTGTTGAAATTAAAAAGCAGTAGTTGTAAGAAAACACAATGTATTCAGCCCAGTTATATAGAGAGAAGGGAAATATTAAAAGGAAGTTAAACAATGAGGGATAAATTTAAAAGGCGTAATGCATGATATATGAGAAAAAATATGTAGATTTTTAATATAATATAAATCAAATAAACACATATACAATATATTAAATAGAATATAAATATGAATATAATAAATACATGCATACTCACACACACATATTCCATCAGGTGCCATTGAGTTGATTCCAACTCATGGTGACCCATACAGAACTGTGTTCTGTTGGGTTTTCTTTTCTTTTCTGAACTATATATATTGCTGCAGTGTAGTAAATTACATAGTGTGACTTTTCTAGCCATAAGTCTTTGTAAACCCCATGGTGGAATTTGCTGTGAGCGACTGAGTAGCTCCTGATTGTTATAGTTACCCACCTGGGGTATTTCTGTTGGGAGCACCACAAAGTAATTTTCTGGGAAGGTCACTCTCTCTCAGGTGTATGGAATTCTGATATTGGGATTGGTTAGTGGTCACTCTGCCAGGCTCAGAAGGAGCCCTTCTAGAGGCAGAAGATGTCTCTCTGACTGCTGCCAGAGAAAGACACACTGCTGACAGAAACGTGCTCCAGAGAGATGCGCTGCTGAGAGTGAGACACCGAGAGACACACATTTCTGAGAGAGGCACTGAGAGACATGCACTGCTGGGAGAGAGACTGAGAGAGACTGTTGGTGGGCTGAGAGAAACTGAGCATTGTTCCTGACTTGAGTTGTAGCCTGGTGCTTCCCTAATAAATCCCATAATCTGTGAGTTTTGTGTGGCCACTGCAGCAAATTATTGACCCCAGCAGAGAGGTGGTGGGTGCTATGAGAGAAATGGTTGGTGTTAGGGTTGGTGAAAGGGCTGGAGGGAGGCAGCATGTCTGGCCTCACAGGAATGGGCCTTGGGCTACTGATGGTGATTCTGTCTGCCTCTTGTGCAGTTAGAGGAGGTCAGAACATGTGGCCTCCTTGCCTCTTTGACAATTGCCATTTAATTTTTGTATTTTTTATCATAAAATATTTCAAACAGAAACAAACACTAGCACAATGAACCCATCGGGATTTCAGAAGTAGCTGATTTTTCCAAAATAGCTCCCCAGTCCTTTCTTCCAAGGCACCTCTGGGTGTACTTGAAACACCAACCTTTCAGTTAGCAGCTGAGTGCTTACCTGTTTGCACCACCCAACAACTGACTGACTCTCTATCTCTAATACATATGCATCACCCAACACGCAGAAAATATATTTCCTTTACAAGCACAAACAGAATATAGGTATGTCTTTCTATGTCTATGTATTGTGTGCACACATCTGTATTTATACAATATATCTTGATCATTTAATAGATCTCAAAGGGCACTTTAGAAAATACCGACTCATTAGTATTATGCAGACAATATTATAGCAATGTATTACAACAAAATTAGAAATTAACAATAAAATTGTACTTTAGAACCAAGTGTTTATATTTGGAAGGTAAAATATACATAACTAAATAATCCATAGGACAAAAATGAAAATCCAAAGGTGAAATAGGGACTATTCGAGTATACTGACAAGGAAAGCATAGAATGTTATCCTCAAACATATTAAATGTAATGTGGATTAGATTATATAGGTTTGGTGACTAGAGAAATAACATTAGTTCAGAGATGAAAACGTGCCAATACATACAGTATTTTTCATAACACATTAGAACTTTGTGCTGCTTCCTAATGGCAAAATACTAGAACCCAAATGAACAAAAGAAGCTGCAGAGAAGACACTGCTGTATAACCTTGTTCCTTTTCTCCACATTCTTCTTAGCACAGTTTGGCCATGGGTCCTATCTTGGAGGTACTTACTGTGTGGTTCTTTCAGATCTTTCATGTATTTGGTCTTTTTTTTCCAAAACTCAGCTCTCTTAAGTCTTCCATACATCCCCTGCCACTGAGCTCTTCACATTCTTTTAAAGTGAGGGTTCTATTTTTACTGTAGTCATTATTTTTGCTAGGAATTTAACATGGCTTTTTATCTTTGCTGACATTTTTATTAAATATTTTTATTACTTTGGTTAGTGCTTTGGTTATAAAGTTTCATGGGTTTTGTGTGGTCTCCTCCCCCCATTTTTTAACTTAAAACTTGTTATTTTTAGTACATGATATTTTAGAAAGCATTTTTTGAGAACATATATCATGTTATAGTATAAATGCATTTTTGTTTATTAATGACATACTAAGTCATGAACTAAGACACAATCAGAAACTTATAAAAAGTAAAAGTAATTTGATTAAAAGAAGAACACAGTAAATTGATGACAAGCAGTGGAAAAGATAGCAAATTAATGATAAGAGTACAAAGTAATGAAATAGAACAAAAATAA
>NW_006921948.1:1186739-1192676 GCF_000298275.1 Orycteropus afer afer
AATTGCTTAGGCTTAGAAACTTCCACAATTCTGTTTTATATATTATTATTTGTTGTTATTAAGTGCCATCGAGTTGGCTCTGACTCATGGTAACCCCATGCACAACAGAACCAAACACTGCCCAGTCCTGTGATATCATCACTCTCTTTGGTATACTCGAGCCCATCAGTGCAGTCACAATGTCAGTCCATCTCATTGAGGGCCTTCTCTTTTTATGCTGACTCTCTATTTACCAAGCATGATATCCTTCACCAGAGACCGGTCCCTTCTGACAACATGACCAAAATATGAGAGATGAAGTCTGCCCAAGACAGATTTGTTCGATCTGACAGCAATGAAAGGTATTTTCAGTATTCTTTGCCAATACCACAATTCAAATTAATCAATTCTTCTGCCAGCCTCCTTATTCATTGCACAGCTTTCACAAGAATATGAAACTACCAAGCTTGGGTCTTAAAAGTGACATCTTTGCTCTTTAACACTTTAAAGAGATCTTTTGAAGCAGATTTGCCCAATGCAATACCTCCTCTGATTTCTTGACTGCTGTTTTCCATGAGCTCTGATTGCGGATCCAAGTAAAATGAAATCCCTGACAACTACAAACTGGTGTCCGTTTATGATGCTGCTTCTGTCTGGTTCAGGTGTGAGGATTTTTGTTTTCCTTATGTGGACTTGTAATCCATACTGAAGGCTTGAGTTTTTGATCTTTATCAGTAAGTTCTTCAAATCTTCTTCAGTCTCAGAAAGCAAGATTGTGCCATGTGTGTATTTCAGGTTGTTAATGATTCTTCCTCCAATCCTGATGCCACATTCTTCATCATATAGTTCAGCTTCTCAGATTAATTGCTCCACATACATATTGAACAAGTATAGTGAAAGGATACAATCTTGGCACACACCCTTCCTGATTTTAAACTAGTCTATCCGACTCATAGTGACCCCCATTGGGTTTCTAATGTTGTAAATCCTTAGGGAAGTAGATCACCCTTTCTTCCACAAAGCAGCTGGTGGGTTTGAACCACTGACCTTCTGGTTAGCAGTCAAATGCCTTATCCACTACACCACCAGAGCTGCTTTTTAAATTATGCAGTATCCTCTTAGTCTGTTCAAAGAACAGCCTCTTGGTCTGTGTACAGGTTCCTGATGAGCACAGTCAAGTGTTGTGGAATTCCCATTCTTCTCAATGTTATCCACAATTTGTTATGATCCACACAATCAAATGCTTTTGCACAGTCAATAAAGCACAAGTAAACTTTCTGGTGTTCTTTGCTTTGAGCCAAGATCCATCTGACATCAGGAATGATGTCCCTTGTTCCACGTCCTCTTCTGAACCTTCTTGCACCTCTGGAAGTTCTCTGTCAATATGCTGCTACAACCATTTTGGAATTATCTTCAGTAAGATTTTACTTGTGTGCAATATTAATGATATTGTTTGATAATTTCCATATCCTGTGGGATCACCTCTCTTAGGAATGGGTAAAAATATGGATCTCTTCCAGTCAGTTGGTCAGGTAGCTGCCTTCCAAATCTCTTGGCATTACCGAGTAAGTGCCTCCAGTGGGACATCCATTCGTTGAAACATCTCAATGAGCATCCTGTCAAATCCTGAAGTCTTGCTCTCCACCAATTCCTTAAGTGCAGCTTCAACTTCTTCCTTCAATACCATTGGTTCTTGATCATATGCCACTTCCTGAAATGTATGAACATTGACCAGTTCTTTTTGGTACAATGACTCTGTGTATTCTTTCTATCTTCTTTTGGTGCTTCTTGCATCGTTCAATATTTTGCCCATGGGATTTTTCAATATTGCAACTCGAGGCTTAAATATTTTCCTCAGTTCTTTCAGCTTGAGAAATGTCAAGCATGTTTTTCCCTTTTGGCTTTCTAACTCTAGGTCTTTGCACATTTCATTATAGTAATTGGCTTTGTCTGCTCGAGCTGCTCTTCGAAATCTTCTGTTCAGCTCTTTTATCTTGTCATTTATTCCATTTGCTTTAGCTACTCTCTGCTCAAGGGCAAGTTTCAGAGTTTCTTCTGTCATCCATTTTGGTCTTTTCTTCTTTTCTCGTCTGTTTAATGACCTCTTTCTTTCTTCATGGATAATGTTCTTGATGTCATCTCACAATTCTTCTGGTTTTCAGTCATTGGTTTTCAATGCATCAAATCTATTCTTTAGATGGTCTCTAAACTCAGGAGGGATATATTCAAGGTAATATTTTGTATCTCATGGACATGTTTTAATTCTCTTCAACTTCAAGTTTAAATTGCATATGAGCAGTTGATGGTTTGTTTCACAATCAACTCTTGGCCTTTTTTTGGCTGAAGATATTGAGCTTTTCCATTGCCTCTTGCCACAGATGTAGTCAATCTGATTCCTGTGTACTCCATCTGGTGAAGTCCATGTGTATAGCCATTGTTCATGTTGTTGAGAAAAGATATTTGCAATGAATAAATCATTGGTCTTGCAAAATGCTATCATGCGATCTCCAGCATCATTTCTGTCACCAAGGCCAAATTTTCCAAATACCGGTGATTCTTCTTTGTTTCCAACTTCTGCATTCCAGTCACCAGTGATAACTAACACATCTTGATTGCACTTCTGCATCAGACTGCAGAAGTTGATAACAAATCTTCAATTTCCTCATCTTTGGTTTGGTGGTTGGTGCATAAATTTGAATACTAGTCATATTAATTGGTCTTCCTTGTAGGCATATGGATATTATCCTATCACTGACAGCATTGTACTTCAGGACAGATCTTGAAATTTCCTTTGTGATGATAAATGCCACACCATTCCTCTTCAAATTGTCATTCCCGGCATAGTAGATCATATGGTTGTCTGATTCAAAATGGCCAAAACTGGTCCATTTCAGCTCAATAATGCCTAGGATATCAATCTTTGTGTGTTCCATTTCGTTTTTGACAACTTCTAATTTTCCTGGATTCATACTTGGTACATTTCATGTTCCTTTTATTATTGGATGTTTGCAGCTGTTTCTCCTCCTCAGTTTGAGTCATGCCAGGCCAACAAATAGAGGTCTTGAAAGCTTTGCTTTATCCATGTCAGTAAGGCTGGTTCTACTCTGATGATGCAGCTCTTTCCAGTCACATTTTGAGGGCCTTCTGAATTAAGTGGCTTGTCCTCCTGCACTGTATTGGACAATGTTTCTGGGCTATTCATGAAGTTGCCCAGTAATGTATCAGACAGTGTTTCTCTGCTATTCACAAGGTTTTCCCTGGTCAATTCTTTGAGAAGTGGATGGCCTCCTCCTTCTTCCTAGTCTGTCTCAGTCTGTAAGCTGCATTGAAACCTGTGCACCATGTGCAACCCTGATGGCGTTTAAAACACTGGTGGCACAGCCTCAAGCCTCGTAGCAACATGCAAGCCACCACAATACAACAAACTGAAAGACAAGTTTGTGTTCCTTAGCTGTTCAAAACCTCTCTGCCCTCCCCTTACCTGGATCCCTGCCGCTGCTGGCTCTGTCATCCCCTTGGCTTTTCTTAATATCACAAAGAAGGAAAATTTTGCTGAAAATATTTCAGAAATGGTTGCAGTAGTACATAGATGGAACTGCCAGAAGTTCAAGTCAGATTCCGAAGATGACGTAGAATAATGTATATGATTGCTGATGTCAGATGGATCTTGGCTGAAAGAAAAGAATATCAGAAAGATGTTTACCTGTGTTTTATTGACTTTTCAAAGGCATTTGACTGTGTGGATTATAACAAATTCTTGATAGCATTGCGAAGAATAGGAATTCTGGAACACTTCATTATGCTCATGGGGAACCTGTGTATAGACTAAGATGTTATCATTCAAACAGAAAAGGGGATACTACATGGTTTCAAATCAGGAAAGGTATGTTGCAGGGTTGTATCCTTTCACCATATTTATTCAATCTGTGTGCTGAGCAAATAATCTGAGAAGCTGGACTGTAAGAAGAAGAATGTGGCATCAGGATTGGAGGAAGAATCATTAACAGCCTGCAATATATAGATGACACAACCTTGCTTGCTGAAAGTGAAAATGACTTGAAGCACTTGCCAATGAAGATCAAAGGCTCCAGCCTTCAGTCTGAATTACACCTCAACATAAAGAAAACAAAAGTCCTCACAATTGGACCAATAAGCAAAATCAAGACAAATGGAGAAAAGATTGAAGTTGTCAATAATTTGATTTTACTTGGATCCACAATCAACACCCTTGGAAGCAGCAATCAAGAAATCAAAATGACATATTGCATTGGACAAATCTGCTGCAAACAATCTCTTCAAAGTGTTGAAAAGCAAAGATATCACTTTGGGAACTAAGAAGAGCCTGACCCAAGGTGGTGTAGTGCCTAAGGCATTTGACTGCTAACCAGAAGACTGACACTTCAAACCCACCAGCCACTCCTTGAAAGGAAGATTGGGCAATCTACTTCCATAGGGATATTGCCTCTGAAACCCAAGGAGGGGTCATTATGAGTCGAATTGACTCGAGAGCAGTGAGTTTGGTTTATTTTGGTTTCATAAGTATGTGAGAGCTGGACGATGACTAAGGAAGAATTGATACAGGCAAGTGAAATTTAGTGTGGTCTGAAACAATAGGTAGCAAGATAGGGATTGAGGACTGACTTACTCATCACCCTACTTCCTAGGTCCCACTAAGGAGCAGATTACCCAGTAAGCAAGGTAACCACAGCCTTAGTTGTGCGTACTTACTAATCTGTACTGAATAGTTTCACATGTTTTCAACATAATCCTTGTGCAATTGTTCACTATAGGTTAGTATGTAAGCACACACAAGTCCATGATTTCTTTGCTTACTGACCACTCTGCCCCTGTTCAATATTGAAAAGAGGCTTTGATTCTGTGGAAGGTGCTGTGGGGCTGGGACATAAACAATTGCCAAACCAAAACCCACTGCCATCGAGTCAATTCCAACTCATAGTGACCCCCATAGGGTTTCCTAGGTGGTAAATCTTTACAGAAGTAGATTGCCCTGTTTTCTTTCCACAGAGTGGCTGGTGGGTTTGAACTGCCAGCCTTCTGGTTAGCAGTCAAATGCCTTAGGCACTGCACCACCAGAGCCCCTTGAAACAGATGCCAGCCAGACCTAAAGCAGAATTTTTGACATGTTGAAAAAATGTGAAATTGTTTACTGCAGATTTGTAAGTGAGCACAAGTAATCTTGTGTTAAACTTGCTTATTGGGTAATCTGTGAGCCTCCCCACCCATCCTCCAAAAGTACTGAGAACACCATCTTAATTGGTAGCATAGATAGTCACTGGCACAAAATAGTTGTTCAGTTACTGAATGTGTCACCTGAGGTGACTTGGGAAAATATCTCAGTGGAGGAGAATGTTGTACCAAGTGTAAAGAAGGAAGCATTTGCAATACATGAGGAGAAGAGTGCCTCCAAAGACAGCAGAGTTGGCTAGTTAATGCTAAGTCGTATTAGCACAGTGCATAAAGATGAGAGACTTAGACCCGCTAAAAAGCAGTTAATACTAAGTGCAAGAGCCAGCGGGCCTCAGTGGTAGCATATAAAGAAGCCCTCATCACCTGTAGCAGAAGGGCAGACATAATCAAGCAGCAGGCTAGAGAAGGAATTGTGAGAGTTGCAGAGCTCGAGACAGCAAAACAGGTTTGTCATGTGAAAGTCAAGGCCCTGGTAAGAAAAACATGATATCCTGAGAACTGGGAGGAGTACATCTGGATGGAGGTCCTGGGGGTATTGAATCTGCCGCCCCCCTCTACTCCACACACAAAGACCCACTGGGCATGTGTAGGGGACCCACCCTGTTCAGTTAAGAGCTAGGACTGCTGCTGTAATTCAAGAGGCTCCAGAAGTTTCTCTCCCACAAGGTAATATTTGTCCTCTCAGGGACTGCCCCTACCTACTCTCCTGGCGGGCAGGTATATAAACTATCCTTGCCATTTAGTCAATTC
>NW_006921948.1:1193136-1194543 GCF_000298275.1 Orycteropus afer afer
GTCCCCTAAGCAAACACTTCCCCTTTCCCCTCCGTCCCACTCCTGGTAACTACTAATAATCTTTGCTTTCAAAATATTTGCTTGTTTTATCTAAACGATGTTATACATTGTTTGTCCTTTGGTGCCTGGCTTCTTTCACTTAGCATGTTTTCAAGGTTCCTTCACGTTATGGCATGCATCAGGTCTTCATTAATTTTCATGGCTGAGCAATATTCTATTGTGTATTTCATTTACTTACTTATCTATTGATTGGACAGTGTTTTAGACAATGGGATTAGAGACAATTGTAAAATAAGTAATCTAGTATTAATGTTTTCGGGCAATATAAAAGACTGACTTGAAAGAGATCACAAGTAACTAAGTCACAGAGGCTAAACTGTAGCATAGGGAAGTAAATACATTTCAACAAAAAAATTCTTTTTCTTTTTCTTTTACAAAAAGAAAAGCATTATTGGTCTGAAATTAGTAATGTTATTGTGTGCCATCAAGTAGACTGACTCATAACAAATCTAATGGGCAGATTAGAGCTGCCTCATAGGGTTTCCTACTGAGATCTTTACAAGAACAGATTGCCAGGTCCTGTAGAGCCAGTGCTGGGTTCTAACCACCAACCTTTGGTTAGCAGTCAAGTGCGTAATGACTGTACAACCAGGGCTCCTGAAATTAGTAATAGGAAGTGAAAATATTGCTCACTCTTCTACCTGCAGTACCTTGTCAAATGAAGAACCTCTGCTTCCAGAAGTGTAGGGTGGTCCACTAAGCAAGGAACAGGCATTTTAGGGATCTGGTTAGAAAGAGTTGACATTGATGGTGACAATGAGTATATGAATCACAAATAATAAAAAGGCAAAGGATATAGGGTGAGATTACTAACAGAAAGTAGTAACAAAAGATGCTAGAGATAAGACCTCTGGTAGGACTATGTAGCTTTACAGTTCCAAAGAAATTCTAGTGTAATTTTTGTGTTAACAGACACTGATATTGGAGGATTGATACATTTTGATGTTTCCTACCTAATTGTATATGCTTGGCCTTTGCTAGGGATTTCAAATGGAACAGAAGAAAGACATTGTTTTGTACTATAAAATACCTATGATATCTTTATTTCTAGTAAAATTAATTCAATTCTCCTAATTTCTGTGTATCCCTTGGCATTCGACATTTTGTATAGCTTCTCCATCTAACTCAAGGGACACAAACACACCATGTCAATTATACTTTACATTTGTACAGTGCTTTTCAAAACATTTATATTTAGTATCTCATTTGTGTCTCACAAACACTTGAGAAATTGGAAGTATTAGTTTTCCCTTTCTAAAGAAGAGGACAGTGATTAATTTTAATTGTTGTTGTTGTTAAGTGCCGTCGAGTCGTTTCCGACTCATAGCGACCCCATGCACAGCAGAA
>NW_006921948.1:1195208-1196546 GCF_000298275.1 Orycteropus afer afer
TCTCTAGCTTTTGGCATGCTTGAATTCAGTATGTAGCCAAGACTTCATTTAATAACCTACCATGTTTCCTGTTGAACTTGGGACTGTCTCTGGGCTTGAACTAGTAGTTTGCAGTGTTGTTTGGTAATATTGGGACTGTGACATTTCGTTTGTTGACCTTAGGCTTGTTAACCTCAGCATCCAGCAGCTGCCTGAGTGAAGAGACTCCCCTAGCTCCAGTGGGCCGGGAACAAGAGGCAGAGCTGAAGCCCAAGGCTGAGGGGCTTTTACCCAGCCCCTAGAGCTTGGCACTTTGAATTTGGACTTCCAGCCCCCAAACGGTAAGAGAATAAGCTCCTGTTTGTTAAAACCATCCCATTTGTGGTACATTTTCTGTTAGAGCAGCAGAAGTAAACAGAACACCTGTAGTTTCTTTTTTTTTTTTCAGGGTCTCAGTTGGTTTTAGATATCAATGTTACGTTGTTTTTCATTAGAAAAAGAAAAAAAAAAAAGATGCAGAAAGCATCAAAAGGATATGGAAGGAATACACAGAGTCATGGTACCAAAAACAATTGGTCATTGTTCAACCATTTCATGAGGTAGCATATGGTCAAGAACTGATGGCATTAAAGGAACAAGTCCAAGCTGCACTGAAGACATTGGTGAAGAACAAGGCTCTATGAATTGACAGACTACCAAATGAGATGTCTCCACCAACAGATGCAGTGCCGGAAGCACTTCTCATCTATGCTACCTGGCCAATTGACTGGAAGAGATCCATATCTGTGCCCCTTCCAAAGAAAGGTGATCCAACAGAGTGTGGAAATAATCAAACAATATCATTAACATCACATGCAAGTAAAATTTTGCTGAAGATAATTAAAAAATGGTTGCAATACTACTTCAACAGGGAACTGCCAAAATTTAAGTCAGATTCAGAACAGGATGTGAAATAAGGGATATCATTGCTGATGTCACATGGATCTTGGCTGAAAGCAAATAATACCAGAAATATATTGTTTTGGTTACTTAGTGCCATTCTAACAGGAATATACTGCAAATGAGATGGCTTTAACAAACAGGAGTTTATTCTCTTACAGTTTTGGAGGCTAGAAGTCCAAGTTCAAAGTGCTAAGCTCTAGGGGCTGAGTGAAAGCCCCTTGACCTTGGGCTTCAGCTCTGCCTCTTGCTCCCGGCCCACTGAAGCTGGAGGCAGTTCTTCACTCAAACGGTTGCTGGCTATTGAGGCTGACAAACCCAAGATTGACAAGTTAATTACCAATCTCACCATGGGGAATAACTACAGCCAGCTGTCCAGCCACTCAACCAGGCCCAGCCAAGTTGACATACAACCTAACT
>NW_006921948.1:1211999-1213469 GCF_000298275.1 Orycteropus afer afer
TACATTATTCTTTTGCGTTGCATAGTATTCCATTGTGTGTATGTACCAAAGTTTGGTTATCCATTCCTCAGTTGATGGACATCTAGGTTGTTTCCATGTTTTGGCTATTGTAAATAGTGTCAAGCCGCTTTTTAAACCTACAAAATGGCAGCACCCTCCGGAGGCTGGGCCTGGTTTTGAGTGGTTGGGCAGCTGGATGAAATTCTTCTCCGTGATGAGATTGGTCAACAACTCCATGGTGAAATCAACTGTGAGCAGCTGAGTAGCTGTCTTAGGGATATGATCTGCTTCCAGTATGTAAGATTTGAGAAAGATCTCTAGCTTTTCAGCACATCTGGACCCTGCAAGTGGCTGAGTCTTCATCTCAGTGGCCTGCCATGTCACTTGATAATTTTGGGACTGTGCCATTTTACTTGTTGACCTTGGATTTGTCAGCCCCAGCAGCCAGCAGCTGCCTGAGTTAAAAGGGTGCTTCAGCTTCAGTGGGTTGGGAGTAAGAGGCAGAGCTGAAGCCCACACCAGCAAATGGAGGTCCTGAAAACTTCTCTCCATCCACATCATTAAGGTCAACTCTCCTTTGAGGAGGCAGCTCTTCTTCCCCAGTTGTATTTTGAGTGCCTTCTGACCTGCAGGGCTTATCTTCCAGCACTATATCAGACAATGTTTTAGGAATATCTATAAACCTTTCCAGTAACATATCAGAAAGTGTTTCACTGTTATTCATAATTTTTTCCCTGCCCAATGCTTTGAGAAGTGAATGGCCCCTTCCTTCTTGTGAGTCCATCTTAGTCTGGAAGCTCCACTGAAACCTGTCAACTATGAGTGACCCTGGTGGTATTTGAAATACCAGTAGTGTAGCCTCAAACCTCACAGCAACATGCAAGCCACCACACTATGACAACTGACAGACGAGTGGTGGACTCTGACTCATAGCAGTCCCCACAGGCTTTCCAAGGCTGTAAATCCTTATGAGAGCATACTGCTTCATCTTTTGTTCATGGAGCAGCTTGTGGCTTGAACCACCAAACTTTTGGTTAGCAGCCAGGTGCCTTAACCACTACACCACCAGAACTCCTTAAGCAAAGGAAATCCATCAATATATTAGATTGTATATTATAATCAAATATGGTTTCTCCCAGGAATGCACAGTTAGGTTAACATTATCCACTTATGTGATTGTAACATCAATCTATGTGGTTGTCAGTGACACCAGATGGGAGGAACGGGGAAGAAACTAGTAATCAAAGGGATAAATAATAAATATCATAAGTAAATCTACCAAAAATGCAACTGAAAACATTCTTAATGGTGAAAGACTAAACAGGGTTTCTTGAATCCAAAGCAAAGCTAAGATGAAATCTGGGTAAATGAGCACAATATTTGCCACTTAGTAACAGCTCTTAGGGAGCTCTGGTAGCATAGTGCCTAAGGCATTTGACTGCTAACCATAAGGCTGGTGGCTCAAACCCA
>NW_006921948.1:1213634-1214997 GCF_000298275.1 Orycteropus afer afer
AAGACAGAAGAAGGGGACACAAGGACAGAGAGCAGAGGAGAGAGGAAGGTGATGGCGATAGAACACGTAGGGCAGAAATGTGAGAATTAGTAAATCTGGCTAAGGATATAACAGCAGTTCTTTGTACTGTTCTTACAACTTACTATAAATTTTAAATTATATTAAAATTAAAAGTTAATGAATAAAGTTTCTAGGAGAGTGCCTGGTCTATAGAGGCCAGTTAATACATGATGGACATGGCTATTAATAATGAATATGTGAATTAATTTGAACAGTGCTATAAACTAGAAAGGATGAAATTAGATGTTTTTTCTACATGTTAACTTTCAACAAAATTTGTTATATTTTTTCCAAAATGTTTCCATGGCTACATCATGAATAATCTGTTAGGGAATCTAATTCAGAGATTAAATTTTCCAAGACTGCCAAATCACTTTTTTTTCCTCTGTCGTTTTGTCACAAAGAATCAGCTGGTACCACAGATAATACAAATTAAAATAAGTCCATGAAAGCCAAAATACAATCTTGATTATATCCAAGCTGTATTTAGAGACCATCTGAAGAATAGACTTGACACACTGAACACCAATGACCGAAGACCAAGAAAGTTGTTGGATGACATCAAGAACAACATCCATGAAGAAAGCAAACAGTCATTAAAAATGCAGGAAAGGAAGAAGACACCAACATGGATGTCAGAAGAGACACCAAAACTTGCTCTTGAGCATAGAGTACTTAAGTGAATGGAAGAAATGTTGAAATAAAAAAACTGAACAGAAGATTTCAAAGGGCAGCTGCAGAAAACAAAGCCAATCATTATAATGAAATGTGAAAATACCCGGAGTTAGAAAACCAAAGGGAAGGACATGTTTATCATTTCTCTAGCTGAAAGAACTGAAGGAAAAAAATCAAGCCTCAAATGGCAATATGGGAGGATTCTATGGGCAAAATATTGAACAATGCAGGAAGCATCAAAAGAAGGTGGAAGTAATTCACAGAGCCACCGTATCAAAAAGAATTGGTCGATGTCCAACTATTGCAGGAGTTCCATATGATCAAGCACCAATGGTAATGAAGGAAGATGTCCTAACTGCACTGAAGGAATTGGTGAAAAACAAGGATCCTGGAATTGATGAAACACCCACTGAGATGTTTTAACAAATGAATGCAGTGCTATAGGCACTTACTTGTTTATGCCAAGAAACTTGGAAAATAGCTACCTGGCCAACTGACGAAGAGATTGATATTTGTGTCCATTCAAAGAAAGGTGTTGTTGTTGTTGTTGTTATATGCCATCAAGTCAGCCTAGACTCATAGCTACCCCTCCTTGGGTTTCCGAGGCAGTATCACTATGGAAGTAGAT
>NW_006921948.1:1215427-1216669 GCF_000298275.1 Orycteropus afer afer
TTTCTTGGTATAGATGAGTATGCGTTTCCAGTGTTACATCTGTTTGTTCAGATTTCTCAATTAGCATTCTATTAATTCCTGGAGCTTTGTTTTTTGCCAGTGCCTTCGGTGGGTCAGGTCTTAGCTTTCATTTATCCAGTTGTGTAGAAAAGTAGAGTGGTACATCAAGAAAAAAAAATCACTCTCAACAAATATTTAATAGTGGGGATAGATTTTTCTTAACCATGGCTTCATAATATATTTGGGTCCATCACATTTTTCAAAGTAGATTTTCAACTTAGCATAGTTCTCAACTATCAATTCTGCCCCTCCCCAGCCTACCTGTGACAATATCTGGAAACATTTTTGGCATTCTACGTGCATCTAGTGGCTGTGGACACTTCAGACATCCTACGATACACACAACAGTCTCCCACAAAGAAAACCTAATTGGCCCAAGATGTCAATAATGCTGATGCTGAGAAACACTGAACTAGATGCCAAACCAAAACTCACTGCCATCGAGTTGAATCCAACTCATAGCAACCCTCTTTTGGTTTCCAAGGTGGTAAATCTTTACAGAAGTAGATTGCCCAGTCTTCTTTCCATGGAGTGGCTGGTGGTTTTGAACCAACAATCTTCTGGTTAGCAGTCAAATGCCTAAGGCACTACACCACCAGAGCTCCTCTGAAATAGATGAGTCCTTCTCAAACTTTGGAGTACATCAGAATCACCTGGAGGGCTTATTAAAACACAAAATGCTGGGCCTCATTTCGAGTTTCTGATTAAGTAGGTTAGAGTGGGACCCAAGAACTTGCATTTTAACAAGTTCCGAAATGATGCTGATGCTGCTGGTTGGGGGACCACACATCAAGAACCACTTAAATAAAGCCAAATGCCAAGGAAAATGACAAGCAAACATAGTATGTAGTTCATAAACATTAGATGGATGAAGAAACAAAAAATGGTTTGCCGGCCCCACACACATTACTGATGAAGACAGCAACAATCTAATACTATTGCTTTTCCATTGCCACATGGATTTTCCAACAAGGAGGGCATCACTTCAACATTTGGAGGCCTCTCTGACAAAGACCTCTGTGATAGTTGAAGATGTGTCAACTTGGCTGGACTCCAGTTCCAGTTGTGAGTGGTAGTTCCCATGATGGATCACATGACTGCGTCCTAAGCGGCCGGTCAGTCTAGGGGGAGTTTCCCCAGGGGTGTGGCCTACCTGTAATACTATCCCAGGGACAAACTGGA
>NW_006921948.1:1217274-1220838 GCF_000298275.1 Orycteropus afer afer
TATGAGTCGGGGCCGACTCGACGGCACATAACAGCAACAACAACATACTTTGCTGGTTTTTGTGTTTCTCTAGAGAACCCAATCCAACACAACCTCCTGTTGAGATTTTATTATTTTTTTTAAATGCTTGTTGTTTGAATGAAGTGAAAGACACCAAAGTTTCTCTTCACTCAATACTACAAAATAACCAAAGTCACTCACTTTGATTTTGAAAGTCAGTAGAATAGAAAGGTAGTACAATAGAATTTGGAAATTATCAAACAATATCATTGATATCACATGCAAGTAAAATCTTCCTGAAGATAATGATTGCAGCAGTATATTGTCAGAGAACTTCCAGAAAAGCAAGATGAATTCAGAAGAGGATATGAAACAAGGGATATCACTGCTGATATTAGACAAATCATAGCTGAAAGCAAAGAATTCCAGAAAGATGTTTACCTGTGTTTTATTGACAATGTGAAGGCATTTGACTGTGTGGATCATAACAAATTATGGGTAACACTGCCAAGAATGGGAATTCCAGAATATGTTATTGTGCTTGTGAGGGACCTGCACATAGACCAACAGAGCAAGAGGGTACTGCGTGGTTTAAAATCAGTAAGGGAGTGCGTCAGGGTTGTATCCCTTCACCATACTTACTCAATCTGTATACTGAATAAATAACCTGAGAAGCTGGACTAGATGAAGAAGAACGCAGCGTCAGGATTGGAGGAAGAACCATTAACAACCTGTGATATGCAGATGATACAACCTTGCTTGCTGAAAGTGAGGATGACTTGAAGCACTTACTTCTGAAGATCAATGACTAAAGTCTTCAGTATTGATTCCACCTCAACATAAAGGAAACAAAAATCCTCACAACTGGACAAAAAGCAACATCATAATTATTGGTGAAAAGATTAAAGTTGCCAGGAATTTCCTTTTACTTGGATCCACAGTCAACACCCATAGAAGCAGCAGGCAGGAAATCAGGCGGCATATTACACTGGGAAAATCTGCTGCCAAAGACCTCTTTAAACTGTTAAGAAGCAAATCTGTCACTTTGAAGACTAAGGTGCGCCTGATCAAAGCCATGGTCTCTTCAATTGCCTCGTATGATGCGAAAGCTGGACAATGAATAAGGAAGACTGAAGAAGAGTTTATGTCTTTGAATTGTGGTGTGGGCAAAGAATACTGAAAATACTATGGACCACCAGAAGAATAAACAAATCTGTCCTGGAAAAAATGTAGCTGGAACACTCCTTGAAAGAGAGAATGGCCAGACTTCACCTCACCTACTTTGGTCATGTTGTCAGAAGGGCCCAGTCCCTGGAGAAGGATATCATGCTTGGTAAAGTGGAGGGTCAGCGAAGAAGGGGAAGACCCTCAAGAAGGTGGATTGATATGGTGTCTGCAACAATGGGCTCAAACATGGCAAGGATTGTGAGGATGGTGCATGGCCGGGCAGAGTTTTGTTCCGTTGTACATAGAGTCATTATGAGTCAGAGCCAACTCAGTGGCACCTAACAACAACAAAAGGAGGAAAACAAGTACATAGCATACAGCAGTACTCTATAGACTAAAGAATGATAATGTGATGCTTTGACATGAATACTGCATGCATCCAAAATGTTAGTGATTTGGACTCCTGCCTTAAATCTAGGTGCTCTGGTGGCATAGTGCCTGAGGCATTTGACTGCTAACCAGAAGGCTGATGGTTCAAACCCAGCAGATACTCCTCGGAAGGAAAATTAGGCAATCTACTTCTGTAGTGATACCTCCTCAGAAACTTCCCCTTGATCTCAGTGGATATGGTAAACAAGTACATTTTAATATAAAAGTAATGCTTAAAAAGTGATTACTCTTATGATTGCATGAAATTTAACAGGATCTATAATTGGCCAGCAATTGTAGATTTTTCTCTCACTTGGGCAAAATTGAGGTTGAAATGTTTGTCTTTGAAAAGACTGCTCTGTACAATTTATCAATCTCAATTTTTCTTTGGAGAAATGGATCATTAAGTGCCCACTCTATGAAACACCAATATGTACCGCATTATGGGAACAATTCACATTATAAAATCAAACAAATATTTCAACTCAATTTGGAAAATGAATGAAGTTCCAAAACCTATTTAAAATGAGAAATTAAGGTCAGCATGGTGGCAAAACGAAGTTTAAAATGTTAGACTAAAAATCAATAGAACTGCTTTCTGGACAAACTTGCATTTAAATACTATAGAGCAGAGAAATGGGAATAGTGTACTTAAGTGAGAAATTATACTGCAAGTATATGAGAGCTCAATACATATTCTGTCCACCCTTCCAAGGTCAAGTTGTGATAATACAGTATTCTCCCCATTTATCTCATGTTCACTCTTTGCCCTCTGCCCCACACCAAAGCATATCAGATAGACTATATTCTTTTCTTTTTAGTTTTTTTTTTTTTAATTGTGATTTGGGTGAAGATTTACAGAGCAAATTCACTTTCCATACAGCAGTTCACATACACTTTGTCTCATGTCATGGACCACAGTTTATCACAATGCAACAGCTCCCCTCCCACTTCCTCCCCATAGTTACCTCCCCCCCATGTCCATCCCTCCATACACTCCTGCCCCCTGAACTGTCTCCCTGTGCATAAGCAGCCTTTCTTTTTCCCATTATTGTTCTCTCCAAAGGGTGTATCTACTTGAGGTAAATGTTTAACTCATATGCCTGAATTTTGTTTGCCTGAAAACCACAGGTGTGGGTTCAATTCCAGACTGAAGGGCAGCTAGGGGCCATAGTCTCAGTGGTCCCACCAGGCTCCATCAGACCAGCAAGCCTGGTCCCCACCTTCTTTTTTTGTTTTTTTCTCCAAATGATTTTGAGTTTTGTTCCACATTGTTCTATGTGGATCTCCTACATAGATCTCCTTCCAAGTGGATGACAGTGGTAGCCGGGCACCATCTAGTTCTTCTGGTCTCACAGTCATTTAGGCTGCAGATCAGATGGTCGCTAGGACTAATTGTTTCCATGAATTTTGGTTTTCTTCATTCTTTTTTGCTCTGGACGAGAAGAGACTCATAGTTGCATCTAGATGGCAGCTTGCTAGCTTTTAAGATCCCAGTCGCTATTCATCAAAGTAGAAAGTGGAACAATGTTTTTTTATGCCAATTGAGCTTGATGTCCCCTGCGACTATGGTCCCAAGCCTGCAGGTTCAACTACTCGGTCCCTCTGGGTACCTGGCTGTGACCAAGCCGTGACCACAACCTTGCCCTTTGTCAGCTCTACCATACACCTGGGAATTCTGATCATTCGCATAAACTTATAGGACCATTGTCTGCCAACCCTATATATGTTCTTGGATACCCTCCCCATTTCATAGACATACCTAATCGTTTAGCCTGTCCACCCATCTATCCAGCCATATACCCATGTTAGCCTTCACTGACAACTACAGTACTGTATGTGCAAAAGGGTTCATATTTGTTGTCTGTACCTCCCATGTACCTCTCTATGTCTTTCTCATCTTCAATGCTGCCATATTGGTCACTCACATTCGGTACATTGCCCTTCTCTTCACCCAAATCAATACTT
>NW_006921948.1:1221533-1226780 GCF_000298275.1 Orycteropus afer afer
CAGCATACGGATTGAATAAGTATGGTGAAAGGATACAACCCTGACACACTCCCTTCCTGATTTTAAACCATGCAGTATCCCTTTGTTCTGTTCAAACAATAGCCTCCTGGACTATGTACAGGTTCCTCATGAGTACAATTAAGTGTTCTGGAATTCCCATTCTTATCAATGTTACCCACAATTCGTTATGGTCCACACAATCAAATGCTTTAGCATAGTTAATAAAACACAAGTAAACATCTTTCTGGTATTCTTTGCTTTGAGCCAAGATCTGTCTGGCATCAGCAATGATATTCCCACTCCATGTCCCCTTCTGAATCCAGCTTGCATTTCTGGAAGTTCTCTGCCAATATACTGCTGCAACCGTTTTTGAATATCTTCAGTAAGATCTTACTTGTGTGCGATATTAATGATATTGTTTGATAATTTCTACATTCTGTGGGATCACCTTTCTTTGGAATGGGTACAGATATGGATCTCTTCCAGTCAGCTGGCCAGGTACCTGTCTTCCACATCTCTTGGCATAGCTAGTGATGAATGCCTCCAGTGGGACATCCATTTGTTGAAACATCTCAATGGGTATTCGATCAATTTCCAGAGTCTTGTTATTCACTAATTCCTTTAGTGCAGCTTTGACTTCTTCCTTAAATACCATTGGTTCTTGATCATATGCCACTTCCTCAAATGGGTGATCATATACCAATTCTTTTTGGTATTGTGACTCTCTGTATTCCATCCATTATCTTTCAATGTTTCCCGCATCATTCAACATGTTTCCCATGGAATCTTTCAATATTGCAACTCGAAGCTTAATTTTTTCCTCAGTTCTTTCAGCTTGTGAAATGCAGAGCATGTTCTTCCATTTTGGTTTTCTAGGTCCAGGTCTTTGCACATTTCATTATAATAATTGACTTGTCTTCTCAAGCTGCTCTTTAAAATCTTCTGTTCAACTCTTTTATCCGGTCAATTCTTCCATTTGCTTTAGCTACTTTCCGTTCAAGGACAGGTTGCAGAATCTCTGCTGACATCCAGTTTGGGCTTTTCTTCCTTTCCTGTCTTTTTAATGACATTTTGCTTCTTCATGGATGATGTTCTTGATGTCATCTCACAATTCCTCTGGTTTTCAGTCATTGGTGTTCAATGCATCAAATCTATCCTTAGGTGGTCTTTAAATTCAGGAGGGATATGATTAAGGTCATATTTTTCCTCTCATGCACTTGTTTTAATTGTCTTCATCTTCAAGTTGAGCTCCTGGCCTTGTTTTGGCTGAAGATATTGAGCTTCTCCATAGCCTCTTGCTACAGATGTAGTCAATCTAATAGAAGTAGTCATTCTGACACCTGTGTACTCTTTCTGGTGAAGTCCATGTGTATATGCACCACTTGTGTTGCTGAAAAAAGGTATTTGCAATGAATAAGTTGTTGGTCTTGCAAAATTCTATCATGTGATCTCCAGCATCATTTCTATCACCAAGGCCATGTTTTCCAACTACTGGTGATTCTTATTTGTTTCCAACTTTTGCATTCCAATCACCAGTGATAGTTGTGGTAGTTCAGTTTGTGTGTCAACTTGGCTGGGCCTGGCTGAGTGGCTGGGCAGCTGGATGTAGTATTCCCCATGATGAGACTGGTAATCAACTCCACGGTGGAATCTACTCTGAGCAGCTGAGTAGCTGCTTTAGGGATGTGGTCTGCTTCCTGTATCTAAGGAGAAGCCTTAGGGTCTCTAGCTTATGGTATGGTTGAACCTTGCATGTAGCTGTGTCATTGTTTAGCAGCCTGCCATGCTCTGCTGACCTTGTGACTTTCAATGGACTTGAATTAATGGCCTGCCGTGTGGTTTAGTAATATCAGGACCGTGCCTTTTCACTTTTCAGCCTTGGGTTTGTCAGTCTCAGCAGCCAGCCACTGTCTGAGTGAAGAAAAGCCTCTAGCTCCAGCGGGCCGGGAGCAGGAGGTAGAGCTGAAGGAGAAGGCTGAGAGGCTTTCACCCAGCCCCTACAGCCTGGCACTTTGAACTCAGATTTAAAGCCTCCAAACTGTGTGAGAATAAACTCCTGTTTGTTAAGGCCATCCCATTTGTGGTATACTCTTGTCAGAGTGCACTAGGTAACCAAAACAGTAATCAACACATCTTGATTGCATGTTTGGTCCATTTCAGATTGCAGAAGTTGGTAAAAGTCTTCAATTTCCTCATCTTTGGCTTTGGTGGTTGGTACATAAATTTGAGTAATAGTAGTATTATTCAGGTTTCCACAGAGCTTCTAGACTAAGATAGACTTGGAAGAAGGAAGAGGCCATCCACATCTCAAAGAATTGGCCAATGAAAACTTTATGAATAGCAAAGATCAATACAACTTAACTAATAGCCACACCTATGTAATCAGCACCCAGATCAAGAAACAGGTAACAACAAGCATCCCAGAAGTCCCCTTTATGTATTCTTCCAGGAACTACTCACCCCCACCCCAAGGAAAACTAGTCCTCTGATACCTACCAGCATAGGCTTATTTTGCATCTTTTTTTGGGAAACATCCTCTGGCGCCTGGCTTCTTTTGCTCAACATTATGCTTTTGAGATTCATCTGTACTGTTGCATGCAAGTATAAGTAGTTTATTCTCATTCCTCTGTCATATTTCATTGTGTAAACATGCCAGGATATATTTGTCCATTCTACTCTTGACTTCACATTTGGGGAGTACTACAAACAGTGCTGCTATGGCCATTCTTTTACAGGCTTTTTTGGTGATTATAAGCATTCATTTCTCTTTGATATATATTAGAAATTCAATTTCAGTTCAGCTTTGTTAAATACTGACAATGTTTTCTAAAGTACTTGTATCAATTTATATCCCCACCAAATATATATCATA
Organism: Orycteropus afer afer; assembly: GCF_000298275.1. NCBI lineage: Eukaryota > Metazoa > Chordata > Mammalia > Tubulidentata > Orycteropodidae > Orycteropus > Orycteropus afer. The sequence continues at coordinate 1,224,406 of NW_006921948.1, forward strand.
ATTTTGTTTGCTCTGCATTCAAGCCAACTTTTGGTATTATCTATCTTCATTTTAGGCTTTCTGGTGGATGTCAAGTGTTGCTTTTTTTTTTGCCAGTTCTGCACTGAGTATTGTTATAGCTAATGAGTCTATATATGATCTCTTGCCACTGTGGACCAGAAAAAGATGAGATGATTAAATCTGTAGAAAAATTTTGATCTTGGATAATTCAGTTAAACTCCCTGAACCTCACCTTTTATGTGAAAAGAAGATAAAATACCACTCATCAGGTTGCTGTGAGGATCAAGTAAAATGTTGTTGTTGTTAGGTACCGTCAAGTTGGTACCAAGTCATAGACACCCTATGTATAAAAGAGCAAAATATTGCCCAGTCCTTACCATCCTCACAATAGTAGATAAGTTCCAGCCCATTGTTGCAACCACTGTTTCAATCCATGTCATTGAGGGTCTTCCTCTTTTTCGTGGACTGTCTATTTACCAAGCATGAGATCCTTCACCAGGAACTGGTCCCTCCTCATAATATGTCCAAAGTAAGTGAGACAAAGCCTCACCATCCTCACTTCTAAGGAACATTCCAGCTGTACTTCTTTTGAAATAGACATGTTCACTCTTCTGGTAGTCCACGGTATAGCCAATATTCTCCTCCAACACCGTAATTGAAATGTGTCAATTTTTCCTTAAAAAACCAAACCAAACTGTCATCAAGTTGGATCCAACTCATAGCGACCCCTCCTTGGGTTTCTGAGGCAGTATCACTACGGAAGTACATTGCCCGATCTTCCTTCTGAGGAGTGGCTGGTGGTTCAAAGTCAAATGTCTTAGGTACTACGCCACCTTTTGCACACATATGTGGTGACTGAAAAGTAAAATAGAAGCTAGGAAATGTTAAAGAGGTAAAGAAGTGCCATCATTATTATCATTCAGTACAGTGTTTCCAAAACTTACTCATTTATAAGAATCACCGAATAAAAATATAAACTCCAAAGCTCTACCTCAGACCTCTGAATCAGAATTTGTAGGTACACTGCTTGGGAATATGGATTTTTTGAAAGTATATTCAGGTGATTTTCATGATCAGAGATATTCGAAAGCCATTAGTAAAGGTTACTTTTATGTGTCAACTTGGCTAGGCAATGGTGCTGAGGTGTTTGGCTAAACACTAGTCTAGTTACAGTTACGAATTAGTTACATGTGCTTAAATCAATTGGCCTTAAGCAGATTCCCCTTCATAATGTGGATAAGCTTCATCCAATCAGTTGAAGACCTTGTGAACAAAAACAAAAAGAGAGTTTCCCTAGGTTGTGTTCTGTCCCCAGACAATAAATAGACATTTTGCCAGGACACTCTTAACATTCTGTCAGTCATTTCTTGACCTACAGATTTTGGGACACAAACCTGCAGAATTCTCCAGCCTATCATCCAACCTACAGATTCAGAACTTGTCAGAACCCTTACTAAAACACCATTGATCTAGTTTGTTATTATTATTATTAAGTTGCATAAAAATGCCTTTTACACTCTGACAGTGTCATTCTCCATTATTTAATCATGGCAATTATCCTCAGATTGTTGTTGTTGTTATGTGCCATCGAGTCGGACCTGACTCATAGCGACCCCTCCTTGGGTTTCCAAGGCAGTATCACTATGGAATTAGATTGCCCAACCTTCCTTCCAAGGAGTGGCTGGTGGGTTTGGACCACCAGCCTTCTGGTTAGCAGTCAAGTGTCTTAGGCACTATGCTACCAGAGCTCCCCAGATATCTCTACATAATTAAAAGACTGATTTAAAAATACCCAAGAAAATAAAAATGACCAATTATAAGAATGAAAAATAAACATCACTACAGATTCTATATACATTAAAATGAAAAGGAAAATTGCAACTAAGTTAAGTTTATGCGAGTAAATTTGGCAATATATATGTCAAGGACAAATTAAAATTGTCTGAAAAAATAATAGAAATTCTGAATATCTCCACATCTGTTATAAATATCTGAATAAAAGAACCTCCAAGCCCAGACAGCCTCACCTGTTAATTCTCTCAAGCATTAAAGAATGAAATCATAGCAATCCCACAAAACCTGTTTTCAAGAAATAGAGGAGAAGGGATCCCTTGCTGTGGTAGCAAGGGTGGCATTCCACTGGGATCTCTCTTCCAGAGAACTTGCTGTGGAGAGCACTGCTTATTGGCAGTTTCCAGCACCTACTAGTTTGGATCTTTTGCAGCATTCCTAACAGGACATGTTTCTCATGGACTGCTTTTGGCCAGAAACTGGATCTTTCCTGCTCACCATAAGATTCCTCTAACAATTAACATTTGCTCCAAGAAATGCAATAAGCTTGACACAGAGCATTCTAGAATGGTGGTGTGGTCTGA
>NW_006921948.1:1230045-1231446 GCF_000298275.1 Orycteropus afer afer
CAAATACTGCTAAGACAAATGAAAGGAAACCTTACATTAACAGCACTAAACCATACCATGTTGATTGACTGGAGGGGTCATTAATATTAAAATGTCAATTCCCATCATGTTAATCTCTATATTTAATAGAATCGCAGTAAAAATTCCAGCAGGCTTCATTGTGGAGTTATTAATTCTTACATTTATATTGGACTGGTTGAAACTAGAGGACTCCTGGAGCCTCTTGCCCTGAGATATTCTTTAAACCTTGACCTGAAACTATCCCTGAGATCACCTTTTAGATAAATAACTGATTGGCTCACAAAATAAAGGCTATCATCTATGAGTACTGTGCTTCTTTTAAAAATCATCTATATGAGCAAACCTGTCCACAGTTACTTAAAAATAAAGATGAGAAGATGAGGGGGCAGGGAGATAGAATAACTAGTATGGAGATAATGAAGATATTAACCCATTGTGAAAAACATAACTAATGTCACTGAACAATCTGTGTACAAATTGTTGAATGGAAACCTGATCTGCTGTGTACACCTTCTCCAAAAACACAATAAAAGCTTATTTAATAAATAAATAAAATTTATTTTGAAATCAAAGGAACTAGAACATCCAAAATAATTCTTAGAAAGGTGATCAAATTTGGAGGGGAGTCTTGTTCTACATAATTTCAAGATGTCTTATACAGTTACAGCAATCAAAGCAATGAAGTACTTGGAAAATGCAGACATATTGATACATAGAGCAGAATAAAACTCAAGAAATAGACCCATATACATATGGCAATTGATTATTTTTTTATATACAGGTGCCAAGGTCATTTAATCCACCACTTGTCTGTCAGTTTGTCATGTTGTTGTGGTTTGTGCATTGCTGTGACTCTGCAAGCTATGCCATCAGTAATTCAAAGACCAGCAGGGTTGCCCTTGGTGAAGAAGTCTCAGCAGAGCTTCTAGACTAAGACAGACTAGGAAGAAGGACACGGGGGCCCACTTCTGAGAAATTTGGCCACTGAAAACCTTAAGAATAGCAGTGAACACTGTCTGATATAGTCCCAGAAAACCTTATGAAAAGCAATAAAATATTATCTGATATAGTGACAGAAGATAAGCTTCTCAAATTGGAAGACACTCAAAATACAACTAGGAAAGAGCTGGCTCCTCAAACTAGAGGTGACCTTAAATATGAATGGAGTAAGGCTTTTGGAACCTTTATTTGATGATGTAGCATAAATCAAAATGGGAAGAAACAGTTGTAAACATCTATTAATAATCAGAACATGAAATGTATGAAGTATAAATCTAGGAAAATTGGAAGTTGTCACAAATGAAATGGATCAGAGAAAGTTCTATATCCTATGCATTAGTGAGCTGAAAGGGCTGATATTGGCCATTTTGAATCAGACAA
>NW_006921948.1:1231559-1238046 GCF_000298275.1 Orycteropus afer afer
TATCCTGAAGTACAATACTGTCAGTGATAAGATAATATCCATATCCTTAAAAGGAAGACCAGTTAATACTACTATTATTCTAATTTATGCACCCATTATGAATAAATTGAAGATTTTTACCAACTTCTGCAGACTGAAATTGACCAAACATGCAACCTAGATGCATTGGAATGTGAAATTTGGAAAAAAAGAACCCCCAAGCCTCGTTACTTAGTGATAGAAATGACATCAGGGATTGCATGATAGAATTTTGCAAGACCAACGACTTATTCATTGCAAATACCTTTTTTCACCAACATAAATGACAATGATACAAGTAGATCTTGCCAGATGGACTACACAGGAATCAAATCAACTATATCTGTAGCAAGAGGTAATACCAAAACCAAAACGAAACTCACTGCCATCGAGTCGATTTTGACTCATAGGGAATCCGATTGTGTTTCCGAGGCAGTAAGTCTTTACAGAAGTATATTGCCCCATCTTCCTTCTGCAGAGTGGCTGGTGGGTTTGAACTGCCAACCTTCTGATTAGCAGTCAAATGCCTTAGGCACTGCACCACTAGAGCTCCTTAGAAAGAGACAATAGACGATCTCACTATCATCAGTCAAAACAAGGCCAGGGGCCAACTGTGGAACAGATCATCAACTGTTCATGTGCAAATTGAAGGTGAAGATGAAAAAAATCAACACATCCATCAAAGCCAAAATACGAACTTGATTATATCCCACCTGAATTTAGAGATCATGTCAAGAATATATTTGACACACTGAACACCAATGACTGAAGACCAGACCACAACTGGAATGACATCAAGGATGTCATACAGGCAGAAAGAAGAAGATCATTAAAAAGACACGAAAGAAAGAAAAGACCAAAATGGAAGTCATAAGAGACTGAAACTTGCTCCTGAACGTAGAGAAGTGAAAGCAAATGGAAGAAATGATGAAATAAAAGAGCTGAACAGATTTCAACAGGCTGCTTGAGAGGACAAAGTAAAGTATTACAATGAAATATGCAAAGACCTGGAGGTAGAAAATGAAATGGGAAGAGCATGCTCTGCATTTCTCAAGCTGAAAGAACTGAAGGAAAAATTCAGTCCTCGAGTTGCAATATTGAAGGATTCTATGAGCAAAATATTGAATGATGCAGGAAGAATCAAAAGAAGGTCAAAGGAATACACAGTCACTGTACAAAATGAACTGGTCAGTGTTCAACTATTTCAGCAGGTAGTATATGATCAAGAACCAATGGCATTGAAGAAAGAAGGTCAAGCTGCACTGAAGAAATTGGTGAACTACCAGGAACTGACAAAATATCTATTGAGATGTTTTGACAAATGGAGGCAATGCTGGAAATGTTCATTTCTTTATGCCAAAAATTTGGAAGACAGCTACCTGGCTAACCAATTGGAAGGGATCCATATATGTGCCCATTCCAGAGAAAGGTGATCCAACCAAATGTGGAAATTATCAAACATATCATTAATATTACATGCAAGTAAAATTTTACTCAAGATAATTAAAAAATGGTTGCAGCAATACATCAATAGGGAACTGGCAGAAATTCAAGCTGGATTCCGAAGAGGACATGGAGTGAGGGATATTATAGCTGATGTCAGATGGATCTTGGCTCAAAGCAAAGAATACCAGAAAGATGTTTACCTGTGTTTTATTGACTATGTAAAGGCATCCAACTGTGTGGATCATGACAAATTATGGATAATATTGCAAAGAATGGGAATTCCACAATTGTGCTCAAAAGGAATCTGTACATAGACAAAGAGGCAGTTGTTCAAACAGAACAAGGAAATACTCCACAGTTTAAAAATCAGGAACAGTGTGTGTCAGGGTTGTATCCTTTCACCATACTTATTCAATCTGTATGTGGAGCAAATAATCCAAGAAGCCAGACTATATGAAGAAGAATCCAGCATCAGGGTTGGAGGAAGACTCATTAACCATCTGCGATATGCAGATGACAGAACCTTGCTTGCTGAAAATGAAGACGACTTGAAGCAGTTACTGATGAAGATCAAAGGCTCTACCCTTAAGTATGGATTACACTGCAACATGAAGAAATCCAAGATCCTCCCAACTGGACCAATTAGCATAATGATCAATGGAGAAAAGATTGAACCTGTCAAGGATTTCATTTTGATTGCATCTATAATCATCGCTTGTAGAAGCACCAGTCAAGAAATAAAACTATGCATTGCATTGGACAATCTTCTGCCAAAGACTTCTTTAAAGTGTTGAAGAGCAATGATGTCACTTTGAGGGGTAATGTGCACCTGACCCAAGCCATGGCATTTTAAGTAGCCTTATATGCATGTGACAGCTGGACAACAAATAAGGAAGACCCAAGAAGAATTGATGTATTTGAATTGTGGTATTTGTGAAGAATATTGAAAGTAACATAGATTGCCAGAAGACTGAAGAAATCTTTCTTTGAAGAAGTACAGTTGAGTGCTCCTTAGAAGTGTGAATAGCTAGACTTCATCTCACATCCTCTGGTCATATTGTCAGAATGCAGTCCTTGGAGAAGGATATCATGCTTGGTAGAGTAGAGAGGTCAGCGAAAAAATGGGAAGACCCTTAACTGTGATACAGTGGATGCAACAGTAGGCTCAAGCAGAGAATGATTGTCAGGATGGCACAGGACCAGGCAGTGTTTCATACAGGGTTGCTGTAAGTTGGAACTGACTAGATGGCATCTGGGAGCTCTGGTGGCATAGTGCCTAAGGCACTTGGCTGCTAACCAGAAGGCTGGCAGTTCAAACCCATCAGCCACTCCTCGGAAGGAAGGTTGGGCAGTCTACTTCCATAGTGATACTGCCTCAGAAACCCAGGAGGGGTTGCTATGAGTCGGATCTGACTTGATGGCGGTGAGTTAGTTAGATGGCACCTAACAACAACAACAACAACAAGGTCATTCAATTGAGAAAGGATAGTCTTTTTCAACAACTAGTGTTAGAACATCTGACTATCCATATGGGGGGGGAAAAAGCATTTACCCTTGCTATACCATTAAGAAAAATAACATCAATGGGATCATAGATCTAAAAACATCAAAGAGAAATTATTAAATTTGTAGAGAAAAACAAGGGAAATCCTTTCAATCTTGAGTTAGACAAAAATTTCTTAGTACCAAAAAAACACTGAATATCTATCTGCCTATCTATCTATCTATCTATCTATCATCTATCTATCTCTATCTATCTAGAGAAGAGTAAGTGGGATTTCATAAAAATTAAAACTTTTTCTCTTAAAAACTTCAACATAATCCAAAAACACAGTAATGACCAGAATTACTGGTTGGATGATGTCTAATGAGACCCCCAATACTATGGTCTGGGATATATTTTGGGCCTGCAATAAAACTCACTCCCAGGGGCTGGTTCTCAGCCCAATAATTAACAAGATGTACATACAGACCACTCAAACCAGGTTGATGCACCCACATACTCTATTGAAATGTATCCCTTGGAGCAATCGACCACGGGGCACCAGAGGGGCAACATTCACATGGAGGAAATGCAGGACACACAGGAGTGCATAACTATGATGGGTGGGGGGTTGGTTACTGGGCAGCGAGAGGAGGAGACTGGGTCAGGGTTGGGAATGGTAAATGGGGAGTGAAACTAAATGTACACGAAATGTTGAATGTAAAACAAAATCTATCGAGAAAAAAATCATAGTTAAGTACACATAAAGACACACTACTCACTGGGTGAACATATTTTTTCATGAAAGATTTGTGTCTAGAATATAAAATAATTTTTTCATATCACTAACAAGAAAAATATCCCACAATATTGGCAAAGATATGAAACTTATAATCGATGCCAATGGAAGCAGCAGTCAGGACATCAGATGACGTACAGCACTGGACAAAGGACCTCTTTCAAGTGCTGAGGAGCAAAGATATCTCCTTGAGGACTAAGGTGCACCTGACACAAGCTATGGTACTTTCAGTCACCTCATATGCATGTGAGAGCTGGACAATGAATAAGGAAGACTGAAGAAGAGGTGATGCTTTTGAGTTGTGGTGCTGGCCAAGAATGCTGCAAGTACCATGGACGGCTCAAAGAACTAACAAATGTCTCCTGGAGGAAGTGCAGGCAGAATGCTCCTTGGAGGAGAGAATGGTCAGACTTTGTCTCACCTACTTTGGTCATATTGTCAGAAGGGACCATTCCCTGGAGCAGGATGTCATGCTTGGTAAGGTGGAGGGTTGACGAAAGAGGGGAAGGCCCTCAACGTGATGGATTGACACAGGGGCTGCAGCTATGGACTCAAGTATAGCAGGGATCACGGAGCTGGCGCAGGACCGGGTGGTGTTTTGTTCTGCTGTGCATAGGGTCACTATGAATCGGAGATGACTTGATGGCACCAAACAGCAACAACAACATGAAACTTTACAAATGCAAATAAATATCCAAAAATCTCTTTACTTACAAAGATTTGCCACTGACACTCCTTCTGCAATGTGACTAAAGTGAAATCCCAAATATTGCTGAGGAGCCACTGGGACCCTCAGCCACTACAGGTGGGGATGTAAAATGGTGCAACCATTTTGGAAAATAATTAGCCACTTTTAGAAAATAAAGCATAAAGCGAACATATATGATCAAGCTATTCATCTGCTAAGTATTTACCCAAGGTAAAATGAAATACATATGTCCATACAAAGGCTTCAAATAGATGTTTGGGGAATTACAAATAGGTTATTCTTGATAACCCAACATGGAAACAACCCACAGATCCATCAACAGGTGAATAAAAAAATCACATTTTAGTGTATCTCTACAGCACTTCATTACTGACAGGAAAGGGTAACAAGTTACTGATACACACAACTGCTTTGACGAATCTCAAAAACATTTTGCTGAGTGCAATAAGCCAGCCACAGAACAATACACAGTATATGATTTCATTTATATGAAATTCTAGAGGAGATAAAACTAATATATGGTATCATAAAGAAGATTCGTGGTTGTCTAGGCTGGGGGCATTGGAGATTGAATGCAATGGGGCATGACAGAACTTTCTGGGGTGATGGAAATTTTCTATACCACGATTGTGGTGTGATTATACAGGTATATACAGTTGTCAAAACACTGAAATGTACACTTAATATGGGTTCATTTTAATTTAAGTAAATACTTTATAAAATTAAGGGTGACATAAAATACATGAAAAACAGTCTTTTCATGTCATTGTTCTCTTAACGAAAACAAATTTCTAGATTCTGTTCATCCTTGCCTCACCTTTCTTTCCTAACAGCTGGAGTGCATTTGAAAAAAATGTTGGAACAGCCCTGCCCTGAGATACATGCATTATTTTTTTAATGTGTGGATGCTGTGTTATAATATCAAAATAGATTGCACTGAAAAATAAAGCACTGTAGCCGCATGTAACTCAAAGGCTATTTCCTCACACCAGAAGCAGCTTTCAATGGTTCACATGGTGAATTAGCTCTGATGAAGCTGAAAATGGGCCTTGTGCTTTGAGGGTTTAGTTTCTCATTTGGACTTCACAGAAAAAATTTCATTATTTTTGAATTTAAAAAATTAGTTAAAAAAAAAAAAAACAAAGATATTTCAAGTCCCTGCTTAGTGGAATGCCTGGAACATGTCATATTTATTTGAAACTGTCTTGGCAGACTCTTTTGATTATTTAAAGAATATATGCTTGGAGGTGGGAGCTCTGGTTGTGTACTGCTAGCAATTCTGTGTAAGAGAAGCACAGTACTTATGAAGCAGACGTATTGGAAGTGAGGTTATGGGCACCCCACTCTTCCCTTCAGATTCACTAATCATCCTTTTTCATACTGGGTATAAATTTTCCAGAAAGCAAATAACAGCAAGCGTGTTTGCTTTTGCTACCAGGATGCTAGCTATAAAATTATGTCCATTCTGTCTAGTTTTTATTTTGCACAATGCTAGAAGAATGACAGTGGATGTCAATCAAGCTCATTCACTACTTTCTACATGTGTCCTGGTTTAGCTATTTGGAATGCTTACTGGAGGAAGTAAAAGAGGTGATGCATTTTAAGCAACTACACCTGAGGAAAATCATGAGCATATGTCTTATGAATAACCTTCAGTTGTTGAGATCATTGTGTATTTGGTAACTTTTCCCGTTGAAGTTTCACAACTTCCTATAAGCTCTTTGAAAATCTAGTAAAATAAAGCAGGGAAATACTTAATAGCACACCTAATTCCATTTATTTACTTGGTGTAATTTTTTTCTCACAATGTCTGCCCCTCTATGAGTGTTTGTATGTTTGTGTGTATACACAGATGCTTTAAGAAATGATATCCAAACTTAGTTAATTTGTTATTTCCTTTTTTTTAACTTAATGCATTTTGGGTTTCTATAGTTCTGGTAGCATAGTGGCTAAGTCACTTGCCTGCTAACCAGACGGCTGGCGGTTCAAACCCACCAGCCACTCCTCGGAAGGAAGGTTGGGCAATCCTACT
>NW_006921948.1:1238146-1244616 GCF_000298275.1 Orycteropus afer afer
CCACTCCTCGGAAGGAAGGTTGGGCAATCCTACTCCCGTAGTGATACTGCCTCGGAAACCCAAGGAGGGGTCGCTATGAGTCGGGGCCGACTCGATGGCACATAACAACAACAACAACATAGTTCAAAATTATTGGGCATAAAATATTTTCAATAGTCATTTATTGAGCATCTTTTAGTGTCAGGCAAAAATAAATATGGCACGATACTTGCTTTTCAAGTATACATATATGTAGAGAGAATTCCAGGTTTCCTAAAAAATACATAATAATGACACAAATACATTTGTAGCACATCAGAATAAGAAGGGTGTTCTTTTGCAACAACCCTGAGGAACACTTGCAGGCACTTCTTGGCCACTTGGTTTGACTGGGAACTTGCTAAGTCTTCAAACAGCTCATTCCACAGTTGCTCATCTATGGATCAGAAAGACTTTTTTTGTTGTTGTTTTAAATCAAACTCCATTGCTCAGTGGCTCCTACAAACTACTCCTAGTTCTTCTTAACTCTGGAGCCATATATTTTGTCTTTGACAATATGATTCACTTTAATTTTCCACTGTATTGAAATGATAAGACTAAAGCAGCCTTTATTCCTATGGTCACTATCGTTGAGAAATATCTTCATTTTATGTTCAACAAAGTATGTAATTTTCTTTTCAGAAAACGTTGAAAATGTCATATAGAGGGTAAACTCAGGTCTTAATGCAGATGGATATACTTATTATAAAAAGAAGGAAAAGAAAGGAAGGAAAACACGATCTAATGAATATCGACTGGGTGCTGAGAAATGCACTGCTTCTGCACATATTGCCTCGTATTGACAACAGCTGCATTTTTCCAGATGAAGAAATAATTGATAGTGCTTTTCAGTCTAAGTTTCTCTCCAGAACTCTGTTTGAGATTTTCTTGGCACTGAACTGACTTTTGTTGTCTACGCTTGAAGCATCTGTGGTCACAAAGCCTCACACCCTATGAGTTTAGCTCCACCAGTTCTCAGATGTCCTCCTTGCCTTTGTCAGAATCATTAGGTACCTGAACCCCAGCAGCAAGGAGTGTCCATCATGCGACCCTGGCAAATGTCCTCCAAACCATAGCAAACGCACTGCCGTCAAGTCGGATCCGACTCGTAGCAACCCCTCCTTGGGTTTCCGAGGCAGTGTCACTACGGAAGTAGATTGCCCAAACTCCCTGCCGAGGAGTGGCTGGTAGGTTTGCACTGCCAGCCTTCTGGTTAACAGTCAAATGCCTTAGATACTAGGCCACCAGAGCTCCTGGCAAATGTCCTCATCACTCAGAATCCCACCAAGCTGCAGCTTTCTCTGGGCTTTTCATTAGGTTGGCCTAGTTTGATAAACTAACGTTTTACCTCAAGTCCCATTTTGAAAGTTAGCCTGCTTTGCTGGATTCCTAGCTGGCTCTTGTCAATCTCTTTTCCCTGGAAGATTAGGTCTTCTCCCCACATCATTAGTTGCTTGCTGGGGGTTCTGCTCCAAATGGGTTGATCATCCACAGTCACAAAGCTGTTACCTACCTGACTGCATTCATCTATCCATTCATTAAACAGACACATGACTGAGGACTTAACTATTGCAGACACTCTACTAGGACCTGGGATGCAGACATACATAGGAGCTCACAGTCTAGTGAGTTGAAGGGAACAGCACCCCTATCAGTCGCCTGATTGTATGTTGGAAATTAGAGAATTGAGGCAACTCACTAGGTAGACAGGAGTGGTGGCAGAGGTGCTTTCCCAGACAAGGTGACACTTGTACTGAGTTTTGAAGACTAAATAAAACTTATTTAACTAAAAAGAAGATAAAGGGCATTCCAGATGAGATTAAGTGCACGTGCATACATCCCAGGCAGGAAAGTTGGGGAATCACAAAGTTCTCTCTATGATTGGAACATGGAGGGCTGGGAGCAAATGTCAGGAATGATGTCAGGAATTTTGGACCTGGCACACTGGCAGTCTAAAAATGCCTGCTTTCATACCTCTTGACTTTCCATGCCAGACTACTTCATTTCTAAGTTCACTAAACCCCTTTGGGCTTCAAATCTAGACTGCAAGGTCTAGTGCTGGGATATTCCATTCCACCCGAATCCTCACTTCTGTTCTTCAGTTCTACTCCACTCTGGAGTTATGGTCCCTTCTTTTCTCCTTTGATAAGTATTGCTTAGCTCACTATTGAGCAGACCCCTTATTGCTCAACCTCTTAAAGAACTTGGAAGTCTTGCCATATTTTTAGCATTGTATGTTCTCCACACTATTCATGGGTGTGTGTGTGTGTGTGTGAAGATTTTCATTTTTAAGATTCATATGTTCTGAAAGAGAATATTTACAAATACCTGGGCTTGAATATTTTCTAATAATTTTCATTTTGAAGAATTATTTTAGCTCAGAGCAACTGAACAAGATAACATGTATAATTTCTGTGTGTGTGTGTGTTTTAATTATCCTGGATAGGAAGCAAACATCCTAGGCTTTCTGGTTTCAGTACAAAAACTTGGCAACCCTTCTAGTGGGGCTTGGCTAGGCAAGTAACATGATGAGATGGTGGACTCCACACATTCTGGTGAGAGCTCCATGTTATAGGCTCCTCTGTGGGTCCATCAGATCTCACCAAACTGTTGCCTTTAGGGGGAATCTTAGCCACCACTGCATTTAGGAGACACATCAGCCTGTTGAAGACTGCATGAACCATCAACTCAAAGGAGTAGTGGTGAGATAGATGGATTTGGCCATTACAACGATGTGAAATTATTGTGTTTATTTATTTCTCAAGTAATAATTTATTGGCATTCTGCAGAAAGCCTTGTATTTGGGAGCAATCAGTGAAGCTGTTAAGATATTTGCAGCCAAACCACTTTCAAGCCCAGTTTCTGCAGCAATCTTACTTACAGTATATAATGACATTCAGTAAGAGAAGGAAAATACCACTCTTTAATGCTGCTGTTAAGTTTCTAATAAGAAAATATCTGATTTCCATGTACTTAATCAGAGTGTCATGCAGAGGTGACAAAGGAATCCTTGCTTTGCTCTTACTTCTGTTTCTATAATTCCAGGTTGAGGGGAGAGCTGCATCCTAGAGGAAGGGCATACAGAAAAATATAAATAAAACTACACAGTGTTTTTGCTGACTTTGAAAATTAGGTGATTTCAAAATTGGGTGGGGATATAGGGATGAAAGGCTGTGTCCCTGTTGAATAGTCATAATATCAGCCTGTCATCTAGGACTTCCTTCATACCCAACTTCTGCACAGGTACTTAGCCCAGGGAATATAATGAGAGTACCTACCGTATCACATTGACCCTGACAATTGAGCTCATGTGATCCTCAGATACTAGTCCTGGCTCTTGGATTGTCCCTCAATGAGAATAAAAAAGACTGGGATCAGAAACCCAATAGATCAGTTTTTGTTGTTGTCGTTATGTGCTGTGGAGTTGGACATGACTCATAGCGACCCCTCCTTGGGTTTCTGAAGCAGTATCACTACGGAAGTAGATTCCCCAACCTTCCTTCTGAGGAATGGCTGGTGGGTTTGAACCGCCAGCCTTCTAGTTAGCAGTCAAGTGCCTTAGGCACTATGCTACCAGAGCTCCTAATAGATCAGTATCTAGTCTATTTTGTATTGACTCATACTGACCTGGTAATTAATGCTTACTTACTTATATCCCTCCTTGTTTCAAAAAGGATTTATATCATTTTATAACAATATGTACCAAACAAGATAAGCTCTGCAAATTAATTTGGTTTTTCTGTAGATTAATATTTAATTGACATGAAAATACTGGAAGGTGGCGTCCTCCATCAGAAGTTGTCTCGGGTTAGAAATATGAAGATCATTACTCATCCAAGTTCATTTCAATGAGTAGCATACTGCATGGACCTTAGCCTATTACTTGCCACTTCTTCCCTAGATACTTTCTTTAGATCTCCTTTTGGCATTTAAGGTTTAGCCTGTAGAAGAATGGAAGAATGTTCTCATCTCTAGAATGCTGGCCTCTTCTTAAATAACCCTGCAGAGGCTTAAGTCCCTATCTCAAGCTACCTCTTAAGAAACCTGGCAATAAAACTTAACAATGATAAGGACAACAGTCATTTTAAAATGTTATTATTTTATGATTAAGGAGCACTCACTATGAAACAAACACTATACTAAGAACTTTTTATGTAATATTTTATTTAATCAATAACTCTGTGCCGTAGGAAACTATTGTCTCTATTTGTATGATGAGGAGACTAATGCAGAAAAATGGAGATGTATCTTGGTCAAGGTCACACGGCTAGTAAGTGGTCAAGCTGAGTTTTAAACCACCTGTCTCTCATTCATTATTGAGAAATTTTCTCAGTTTTCATTATTTGTAATATGCCTATTTTCCTTGCATGTCCCTCCCTTGATTGGCTCATCCCTTTGGCTATGCCATCATCCATACACTCATTCATCCATGAATTCAACAAATATATATTGAGGATGGTTTGTGTGCAAGCAGCAGGCTAATCATTAGGGATGGGATGGTGACCAACATACACACAGACTTGCTGAGGCAGACTCACTCAAGCATATAATTACAAACTATGATAAGTGCTATGTAGGGAAAATCCACACAAGAGAACCTCATCTAACCAGTGGAGTTAGAGTCTTGAGGCCTGCAGAATGAATAGTTATTAAATAGATCAAAATTTGGAATGTTTGAGGATGGGAGGGAGTTGGAGACAATGTTTTCAGCACACCAGAATTATGTAGGAAAGCTTTGAGAGTAAAAGGAACATGACTCAGTTGAAGAAATGAAATAAAACTAGCACAGCTGGAGCAAGAGAACAATGAAAAGAGGGGTGTCACATAAAGTAGGAGAGTTGGATAGGGGCCATATCTTTGTTCACATAAACCTTATGATTTGACAAGGTCAAGTGATACATATCTACATCTATATCTATCTACATATATCTATATCTCTCTATATATCTATATACCTCTATCTATCTATCTATCTCTCTATGTTGTTGTTGTTGTTAGGTGCCATCGAGTAGTGTCTGACTCATAGCAACCCTATGCACAGCAGAACGAAACACTGCCCAGTCCTGCACCAGCTCCATGATCCTTGCTATACCTGAGCCCATCTTTGCAGCCACTGTGTCAATCCATCTCATTAAGGGCTTTCCCGTCTTTTGTCGACCTTACCATGTATGACATCCTCCTCCAGGGAATGGTCCCTTCTGACAACATGAGCAGAGTAGGTGAGACAAAGTCTGGACATTCTTGCTTCCAAGGAGCATTCCAGCTGCACTTCCCCCAGAACAGATCTGTTAGTTATTTTAGCAGTCCATGGTATCTAACTATTTATATATATTTATGTGTTGTTGTTACATGCTGTTGAGTTGGACACAACTCATAGCGACGCCTCCTTGGGTTTCCAACGAGGTATCACTATGAAGAGATTGACCAAGAACAGCAGTAGAAAGCAAGTTAATAATATGCAAAGATTTTATTCTTTTTATAAACTGGTACCAATTGTGGAAAACAAGTGGGGAAGGGGTAGAAATAGTAGTAGGGAGACTAGTAAGGAGACAACAGAGGCTCCCACTTCAATTCTAATGTCTGGATATTCAGAGTAATATGGCAGTTAGGGGAGTGGCCCAGAAGTGGAGCCAGGCATCAGGGGCTTTTGGAAACAGCTTTAATGGAGGCCAGGAAGTGAGCAGAGAAGTTTGGAACAACTAAGAGAGATGAAATTGTCTGTCAGTTTGTTGTCCTGTGGTGGCTTGTGTGTTGCTGTGACACAGGAGGCTATGCCACCAATGTTGCAAATCCAGCAGGGTTACCCATGGTGGACAGCTTTCACCAGAGCTTCCAGACTAGGACAGACTTGAAAGTAGGAAGATGTCATCCACTTCTCACAGAATTGGCCAATGAAAACCTTATGAATAGCAGTGAAACATTGTCTGATACGTTACCGGAAAATTATGAAAAGCCCTGAAACATAGTCCAATACAGTGCTGGAAGGTGAGCCCCTCTGGTTGGAAGGCACTCAAAATATGATTGGGGAAGAGTTGCTTAGTCAGAGTAGAGCCAACCTTAATAATGTGGAAAGAGTAAAGCTTTTGGGACCTCCATTTGCTGATGTGGCATGACTCAAAATGAGAAGAAACAGCTTCAATCATTCATTAATAATTGGAGCATGGAATGCATGAAGTATGAATCTAGGAAAATTGGAAGTTGTCAAAAATGAAATCAAACACATAAAGATTGCTATCCTAGGCATAGTGAGCAGAAAGGGACTAGTTTTGGCCATTTTGAATCAGACAACCTGATCTACTATGCCAGGAATGAAAAACTGAGGAGGAATGGTGTAGGATTCATCATCACAAAAAATGTTTCAAAGTCTGTCCTGAAGTACAATGCTGTCAGTGATAGGATAATATCCATAAGTCTACAAGGAAGACCAGTTAATACTACTATTATTCAAATTT
>NW_006921948.1:1245274-1246146 GCF_000298275.1 Orycteropus afer afer
TCACAACTGGACCAATAAGCAGCATCACAATAAACAGATAAAAGATTGAAGTTGTTAAGGACTTTATATGACTTAGTTCTACAATCAACACCAATGCAAGCAGCAGTCAAGACATCAGATGTTGTATTGCATTGGCCAAATCTGCTGCAAAAGACCTCTTTCAAGTGCTGAAGAGCAAAGATGTCTCCTTGAGGACTAAGGTGTGCCTGACCCAAGGTATGGTATTTTCAATTGCCTCTTATCCATGTGAGAACTAGACAATGAATAAGGGAAACCAAAGAAGAGTCAGTAATTTTGAGTTGTGTTGTTGGCAAAGAGTACCATGGACTGCTAAAGAACTAACAAATCTGTCCTGGAAGAAGTGCAGCTGAAATGCTCCTTGGAAGCGAGAATGGTCAAACTTTGTCTCACCTACTTTGGTTATGTTGTCAGAAGAAACCATTCCATGGAGAAGGATATCATACTTGGTAAAGTAGAATGACAATGAAAAAGGGGAAGGCCCTCAACAAAATGGATGGACACGGTGGCTACAACAATGGGCTCAGGTATAGCAAGGATCATGAGGATGGCACAGGCTGGGAAGTCTTTTGTTGTATCATACGTAAGGTGGTTATGAGTCAGACATGACTCGATAGCACCTAACAACAAGATGGCAGTTGGGCAAAATTATACTTGTGTATGGCTCATTGAATAATATTAATAACATCCATTTGAATAATATGAATAACGTCCAGCTAGAAAGATATTGATTAATTTAGTGAAACAAATGGTCGTTCTGTAATGTAGAATCTGCAAAACACCGCATAATGTGGATGAACTTGGAGGACATTATGCTGAGCGAAATAAGTCAGTCACAAAAGGACAAATATTGT
>NW_006921948.1:1246636-1248121 GCF_000298275.1 Orycteropus afer afer
ATGAGACAAAGTATATGTGAACTGCTGTATGAAAAGTGAATTTACTCTGTAAATCTTCACCCAAATCCTAATAAAAAAAAAAAAATGGTCATTCTGAAAGAATCTGATTTGAAAGTAATGTGGCTAGCAATAAATTCAATAGTCACAAATTGGCCATGCAAAAGTGTGAATTTGTTTCATATAATTCAACTCAACATGACTCTCAATCCTGACACCTGCATACAGCAAACTGACAGATGTAGTACTTTCTAGCTTACTCAATAGAATTCAGTAATTTGAAGTGAAAACCAAGTAATGAAATCTCTGTCACTGTCTAGTTCAAAGCTTAGTTAATCCTTTGGGGTAAATCCTCAGCCCTTAATGGTTTCTTCATTTTCCATTGTCTCCTTCTCCCTGGTGTGATAAGTTACTATGTAGTAGTGTGTGTGTGTGGTTGGAGTGAGCTTGTGCATTCCTTTGGCATCATGGAAGATGCTACTGCTGGCTGCAATTTGAGCTTTCTCTCTTCGGCACCAGCTTCTATTCTCATGCACAATGCCCAACACACAGGAGTTTAATGAGAGTGTATTGGTTGGTAAACCAGAAGCAACATTTTCAAGATTTCCCTTTTAGATTATTTGCATGAACTTGCATACTGGACAGTGTCTTAACCATTCTATAACACCTTGCTAGAATAATGCCTTATATACAGTTGTTATTCTACAAATTTTTGATGAAGAGATTTGGATTAGTTCTTTCTCTGGAATGTCAAAATGAAATGAAATTCTATGACAGATTATGCAGCTCTTGCTTCATTTGGTGAGGGCTCTCATAGGGTCACTATTAATCGTAATTGACTCGATGGCAGTGGGTTTGGTTTTGGTTAGTGGGTAAAAGTTTGGGGTCAAGAGATTTCAGTCAACATAATGTCTTCATATGCATTCATCAGATTTATTTTATGTGTGTAATTTGCATATCCAAGCTTCACTAGGCTATGAGTATAAAATGAGGTCACACTAACTTTCTATCCTTATTAAATTTTAATGCCTGATTTACAAGAGCTCAAACCTCTGCTGATTTGAATGTAGGAATTCCCCAGTCTAAGTACAGCAAGTTCCTGGGTTTATGAAACGTCCGATTTATGGACATCTCCTACTTGCCCTTTAATGTTATGTAAATTTTCCCTCACTTTGAAATGATTGAACCAACCCCAACTCACAACAAATTCTTCATCACAATCACCTTCAGTTGCTGCATAGGCAGCTTTTAAATTATTGAAAAGGCTCAGGCCTTTTCTTTCACTAAAGTAAGGCTAAATAAAAACTGTATGGAGGGAAGTTCCAAGATGGCAGACTAGGCAGAAACACTATCCAGACCCTCTACAAGAAAGACTTGAAAAAACAAAGGAAATGGTTATAGATGACTATCTTGGCTCCCAGAGCTTCAAAGGAAACAATAAAGAAGTACATCAAATACTGATGACAGGAAGAGACTGAATGAAAACAG
>NW_006921948.1:1248984-1251188 GCF_000298275.1 Orycteropus afer afer
AGTACTTTGCCCCCTACCAGCTATGTGTTTAGTAGTGCTCCCACTAACTCTCTGTATTTGGTGGTGCATTCACCCATGGAGTATGTGCCACATTCCCACTGCAGCCGTGTTTGGTAGCTATCACTTGTGCTAGTATTGTGATATGTTTGTTATTTGCTTGTTTGTTTTGTTTTTATTGTTTTTCTCTTTTTTCTTTTCCTTTCCTCTTAGGTCTCTCCTCTTGCCACCTCCCACCCTCAGTTTTTGTTTCTTTTTTTCTTTCTCTTTCTTTTTCCTCTCTCCTCTACTCCCTTTTTTCTTTTCCCCACAGTTGGGTACAGTGACCCAGCCATACCCATCCACACCTGCTGCCCCATCCATTGAGTGATTGCCACCTCCCATTCCAGCACCACTAGACCAAAGACAGACAACAGCCAACACCCACCCAGGCTGCTCTCAGCTTCCCTGCATGATCAGTGATCAGGAATTGTGCCAACACTCCCACCAGCTCCCAAATCCATCCAAATACCGGTGGTGAGCACTCCAGTGCCACTAAACTAGCAGCCAAAGTAACATGCTCACCCTGCTGCCTGGATATATTAAAACAGAACAAAACAAAAAATCAGAATGAACAAACCAGTATATAATCAACAAATCAGTACAATAACACTACAATGTCTTGAAGACAATGGACAACTTCAAATCACACACACACACACACACACAGGACAAATTGATTCAAACAAGTGACTAAAATACAGGACCAGAATATATTCTGGAGGAAAAAAAAAATTCTAGTGGAATACTGGATAAATAATTTAAAAGAATTATATTTAAGGACCTTCAATGGGTTCAGAGAAAGTTTGAGGAAACCACAGACAAAATCAAGGAAAACAAAGACTAAACATTAGAAGAATTTAAAAAATACAAGAAAAAAAGTAACAAAGCAAATGGAAAATTAGAAACCATACAAAAACAGCAAAAAGAAATCCAGAAGATTGGTACTAAAATCTCAGATATAGATAATGCTTTGGGAGGACAAAGGAGTAGAACAGAATCAATGGAACACATAATTAGTGAGATTAAAGACAATTCTCTCAATACTAATCTGTCACGGGAACAAGCAGAAAAAAGAACATTAAAAAAATAAATAAATAAAAAAAGGATGAAGAAAGCCTAAAAATTATTTGGGACACCATCAAGAGGAATAATTTACATGTGATCAGAATTCCAGAACTGAAAAAGAGAAAA
Source organism: Orycteropus afer afer (assembly GCF_000298275.1). Classification (NCBI taxonomy): domain Eukaryota; kingdom Metazoa; phylum Chordata; class Mammalia; order Tubulidentata; family Orycteropodidae; genus Orycteropus; species Orycteropus afer. Next base: position 1,250,215 of record NW_006921948.1, read on the forward strand.
AATAAATAAATAAATAAAGCACTGAGAAAATTGTAAAAGATTTATTGGAAGAAAAACTTCCCTAATATCATGAAAGCCAAGAAGACATACATTCAAGAAGTTCAACAAACCCCAAATAGGACAGACCTCAAAAGAAAATCACCAAGACATCTCATAATAAAACTTTTTTTAAAAATACGTTTTATTGAAATATAACTTATGTGCACTGAAATACACAGAACTAAAGTGACATGGGTCAATGCATTTTTTTTCGGTGTTCCTTCCCCTCCCCTCCCACCCCTGGCAACCAACAAAGAAAGTTTCCCTCCATATATACACATTTCCTTGACTCTCCACAACAACGAACTAATACTATATTTGTCCTTCTGTGATTGACTTATTTTGCTCAGCATGATGTCCTCTATGTTCATCCATATTATGTAGTGTTTTGCAGACTCTACAATATTCTTTATTGCTGCATAGTATTCCATTATGTGTATGTACCATAGTTTGGTCATCCACTCTTCTGCTATAAATCTTAGATATAAGTCCCATGTCAGATATGTAATTATCGACAAATATGAATTTGTTGCTGTCATTTTTGTTATGTGCTTTTTTGTGGTGTCAGTTCTTTGTTCCATATCATTTTCTATGCTGATCTCATTTTGTTTATGAATCATGTTATCACTTCCTTCATTGCTACTGTTTTAGTATTTGCTGAATATTTATGCTGGTCCTCTTTCTTGATGTGAAGTTTTATCATTTTTCTTTGAGGTTACCCTGTGATTTATAGTTTTCTCCCAAGTTTAGAATGGCCCATTCTATCTTATAGTTGTCTTGATTTCCCTACCATCTACAAGCTCTGTAATGACACTTTTTTCCCTCTTTTTGGTTTGTAGTTGTCCTCATTTGTCAATTGATGTCTCTGGTTCCCTGTTTACAATTTTGTAGGTTTATTTACTTTGGGTACTTCCATAGCTGGGTTGGTTTCTGGG
>NW_006921948.1:1269431-1270665 GCF_000298275.1 Orycteropus afer afer
TAGGATCATATCATCAGCAAATAGGGATAGTTTGACTTCTTCCTTACCAATTTGGATGCCTTTGATTTCCCAAAGATGTTGTTTTGAGGACTAAGATGTGCTTGACCCAAGCCTTGGTATTTTCATTTGCCTCCTACACATGTGAAAGATGGACAATGAATACGGAAGACTGAAGAAGAATTGATGCTTTTGAATTATGGTATTGGTGAAGAATATTGATTATACCATGGCTGCCACAACGACTAACAAATCTATCTTAGCAGAAGTACAACCACAAAGCTCTGGAGGAACAAGGATGGAAGACTTCATCTCATGTACTTTGGCCATCATATTAGTAGGGACCATTCCTTGGAGAAGGACATTATGTTGGTAGAGGGTCAGTGAAAAAGATGAAGACTCTCTGGAAGATGGACTGACACAGTGGCTACAACAACGAACTCCACCATAGCAACAATTCTGAGGATGCTGCAGGACCAGGAAATATTTCATTTTGTTATGCATAGGGTCATTACGAGTTGGAACTGACTCAATGGCACTTAATAACAACCAACTCTGAATTTACACTGTCTTGTTTGGAGCTTCCAGTCTACCATGTGTCACTTTCATCATATTACTTAATCTTACTAAGCTTCATTTCCTCATGTGTATAAGAAGAATGGCCTAACTGGGATTTTTAATTAGGATCAAATTAAATAATTTTTGGGAAGCACTCAGCTGTGTTTGACATGTAGAGTGCACTCAATACACAATGGCACTTCCTAATATGAATATTAGATAATGAAATACTATATGTGGATTGTATATTAATACATCTGACACACTAAATGTTTGTTTTTATTGTTATTATTTGAACTATGTAGGTCATGATTGTCTCCTGTAGCAATTACCAAATGTAAGTCCTGTGCTGCAGCCAATTTTTAAAGTGTTAAATTAAGAAATAAACCTACTGCTGCACTTAAAATATAGAGTAGAACAAACACCTCACCTTTTTAAAGATGAATTTGGGTAACGTCCAGTGTCACCCATCATCTCCGACACACTCTGATAGTCAGGCTAAGAACTAAAGTAATTCTGAGATAATATATGTCATACAGAGAGAAGAAAGGTCAACCTCCCCATTTTAAATAAATGAATAGTTTCTTATGTTTACTTGAATGTTTTTAAGAAGTGAAAAATTATTTTCCTATGTACACGAAAAGTAAGGTATAAATGAATGCTAAGAGGAAAGCAAAGA
>NW_006921948.1:1272340-1272976 GCF_000298275.1 Orycteropus afer afer
CATGGTGCACAGGTTTCAATGCAGCTTACAGACTGAGACAGACTAGGAAGAAGGAGGAGGCCATCCACTTCTCAAAAATTGACCAGGGAAATCCTTATGAACAGCAGAGAAGCACTGTCTGATACAGTACTGGGAAACTTTATGAATAGCTCAGAAACATTGTCCGGCATAGTGCAGGAAGACAAGCCCCTTTGGTTGGAAGGCACTCAAAATAGGACTGGGAAAGAGCTACCTCATCAGAGTAGAACCAACCTTAATGATATGGATAAAGTAACTCTTTCAGGACCTCCATGTGTTGACATGGCATGACTCAAATTGAGGAGAAACAGCTGCAAACATCCGTTAATAATCGGAACATGGAATGTATGAAGCATGAATCTAGGAAAATTGGAAGTTGTCAAAAATGAAATGGAACACATAAAGATTAATATCCTAGGCATCAGTGAGCTGGAATGGACTTGTTTTGGCCATTTTGAATCAGAAAACCATATGATCTACTATGCTGGGAATGACAAATTAAAGAGGAATGGTGTGACATTCATCATCACAAAAGATGTTTCAAGATCTGTCCTGAAGTACAGTGCTGTCAGTGTAATATCCACACGCCTACAAGGAAGACCAGTTAATACTACTATT
>NW_006921948.1:1273881-1287586 GCF_000298275.1 Orycteropus afer afer
TACTGGTGGCATAGCCTCCAGCCTCAGAGCAACATGCAAGCTACCACAGTACAACAAACTGGCAGACGAGTTGTGGATTCCTACCATTTTTTTTTTTTTAATTTGGTTGTTTTCTGTTTTTGATTTTGAGAATTCTCTATATGTGTCTTTTGTAAGAAATAGGTCAAATGTGTCTTTCATTAGGAGTATGTTGGGTGTATTCATAAGAGTAGAATTATCCTGGCTAATAGTTTGCATAGGTTCTATTGCATAAAGGCAAGAATAATACAGTAAGGATTATGTCTGTACATCAATAAAGGTGGTAACTGATAATGTAATGCAACTTCAAGAGAACAACAACAAAACAAACAAATAAAAATTATTACCCCAAAATATATTTATAATTATTTGCTGATCCTTGGGCCTGCTTAATACAAATGAAGCATTTTTCTTTCCATACTCAAGAAAGCATTTATGAAATACTCCATGTCTTCATTTCATACAAGATTTCATCATGAGTTAGTGTGTTATCTGAAACAGGCCATCTTATATTTGGATGGCTCTGACTTTTAGACATTTCTTAAATTGAAGCAAAAATGTTTCTTCTAGCTTCTTATTACTACACCTACATATTTATAAATGTTCAAATGTTGCAGCAGTTGACTTAGAAAAGAGTCAATGTGATTTAATTCCTTAAGAGCTTTGGTAGCATAGTGGCTAAGGCACTTAACTGCTAACCAGAAGGCTGGCAGAACCCACCAGCCATTCCTCGGAAGGAAGGTTGGGCAATCTACTTCCGTAGTGATGTTGTTGTTATGTGCCGTTGAGTCAGCCCTGACTCATAGCGACCCCTCCTTGGGTTTCCAAGGCAGTATCACTACAGAAGTTGGATTGCCCAACCTTCCTTCCGAGGAGTGGCTGGTGGGTTTGAACCGCCAGCCTTCTAGTTAGCAGTCAAGTGCTTTAGTCACTATGCTACCAGAGCTCCTTGGAAACCCAAGGAGAGATCGCTATGAGTCAGGTCCAACTCAACAGCACATAACAACAACAGCAACAGCTATGCACTGAGACCATTTCATATGTTGATCTGTCTATATCAGTAATCTAGCAGGGAAAAAAAGAAAATATTCCCATTGTACGTGGAAGCTATGGCTAATTTCATGCCATGATTTTATCTCATCAGTCTCATTATTAGTGAACTATGTTCCATAGTTTCTTGGCTGTAATCTTAGCAGAACTTTCTCCTGTGGCACCAACATTTAGGTTCGTGCTGATCACAAAGCACTCATGCCACCCATTGACCTATGGTTTTCCTAATAATTACAAACATATGTAAGTTATAAATACACCACTTTAGGTCAAACCAAATCTGTGAATACATCATATGACATGCCTTTTTTGGAAAAATTCTAGATAGATTCCCTTCCTTATAGAACGTTCCTCTGATGTTAATGAGATTTTTGTAGAAAAGCAGTCACTAATAACGGGAAAGACATATACCTTGTGTGAATAACTGATGTCTTCAACCCACAACCAGTTCAGTGTTAAAGGAAAAGGAATACCAATCTTTCAAAATAAAATTATTTTATGAATCAGAGGGGGGTAAAAAAAAAAAAAAAACATTTATCATCATTATCCCCATAGTTTCCATTGTAGCTTTTCTCAGATGCTTGAGAGCTAGTTTATAGTTACAGATTTTATTTTCTGCATGATGGCATGTGGCCAAGACAGTGGGCAAATGAAGAAGAGGACTTGCACAGAGTAGGAAGTGCCTCTGATCCTGGGCGTTCAGTGATATGGACATACACAGACTTAAGAGGGCTATGAAATACAAAATACCTTTGTACTCACTGATCCCCAGACCACAAGTAGGTGTGGCTTGATATGGGATGAGTGCTGCTTTCTTTCCAAGCTGAACTAAACCAGTTGTCATCAATTCCAATCCATGGAGACCCCACGTGTGCAGAGTAGAACTGTTCTACCTAGGGTTTTCAGGGCTCTGACCCTTCAGAAGCAGAGAGTAGTTAGGCTTTTCTTCTGAGGCACTTCTTGATGAGTTTACCCTCAGTCCTTTCGATTAGTAGTCAACCACTTCCCAGGGACTTCCCTAGTGTTCTTTATAACCTTTTGTTTTTTATTGTATTTTATCTTCTCTCTCTCTCCCTCTCTCTCTCTCTGGTGCTTAACTCATAGTGGATGCTCACCAGGTGTTTCTTGAATGAAGAAATGCCTAGTCAAGTGTTAGTTGTTTAGAGCATGGGGAAGTGAGTCACAACCTGCAGCTCAATAGTGAGTGGCAGGGCCAAGTTCAGTATTAAGTGGGGCAGCGGTCCCTAAAGACATGTTTTTTATCCAGTCTGGGCAGAGAACTCATGAGTTCAATGAAGAGAATAAAGCTGAAACTCTTGATCAGTTATTTCAGGACTTTGTGTTCAGTAATTGATCATTCCTTTAGCTTATTGATTTGTCCTTAACAAAAAATTACTTTCCTTTTCTTTTCTAGTTACTATGAATGAACAGCAGCATTCATCATGGTAGGCAATTCTTAGTCCAATTTCATTTAGCTGTCATCCATAAAATATCCCAATCTTAGGAATAAAGTAGGATTACTGTTTCAAATCATTTTCTCATCTTGTTCTATCCCCCTGATTTGTGCAAAACCAATATAAACTAAATGATTTCAAAGTTTCAGATGGGAAAGTTACATTCTCATTATGATATAAACTTGCTACATAGCACTAAATAATTTTTGACAGCAAATGGTACTTTGGGATTTTTTTAAAAAACAAACACATTTCTGCACACTTATACCCTTTTATTACCAGCATCTATACGTCATGAAGTTAAATTACTTAGGTACTTTAAACCAAAAGGCTAATAGCAGAAAATGATGTGGATATTTTAGTCACATGCAAATAACCATTTCTTCCAAGCAAGTTAGTACAGACATCTAACTAACTCAAACAAAATGAAATGAAACAGAAGAACAATAGGAGTAAGAATAATAACAACATAAACTGCAACAAAAATATCAGCTCTCAAAACAATTGTTTGAATGTAAAATTGTTTTGGTTCCCTGTTAGGAATCTAGTTACATTGATTCAGATTGAATCAACTATTTTTGAGCACCATAGGAGCTCTGGTGATGTAATGATTAAGGCATTTGGTTGCTAATCAAAAGGCTGGTAGTTCAAACACAACAACCACTCTGTTGAAGAAAGATGAAGCAGTCTCGTTTCATAAAGATTTACAGCCTTGGAAACCCGGTGTTGGTTGCTTTGAATCTGAATTGACTCAATGGTAGTGAGTTTTGGAATGTTTGCCAGGAGTATTATATCTTGGGATAGGAAAGGTAGTCACAGGAAAAACGGCAATCCTGTTACCATGTCCCCTGGAATAAAATTTGTGCTACTTAAACCAGAGCTTGTTGTTGCTAGGTGCCAAGTAAGGCAGTTTCAACTCATAGTGACTCCATTTACAAAAGAATGCAACACTACTTGGTCCTGTACTGTCCTCACAATCGCTGTCATGCCTGAGCTCATTGTTGCAGCCTCTCTGTCAATCTATCTCGTTGAGGGTTTTCCTCTTTTTCACTCACCCTTTACTCCATGTATGACATCCTTCTCCAAAAATTGGCCCCTTCCGATAGCATGTCCAAAATAAATGGGATTGGACCTTGCCATCATCTCTTCTAAGAAGCCTTGTGGCTGCATTTCTTCTAAGACAGACTTTTCATTCTTCTGGCAGTCCATTCTAGATTCAATATATATATTTTTTTTTTGCCAACATTATAATTCAAAGCCATTACCAACTCCAGAATACTTTTCTTGATAGTTTCAGGTGGCGCCAGGCATCTTTACTCTATATATGTCTTAAAATGTCCTGAGCATCTCTCTATTTTTATACCCTATTTACATTGTTGGACCATTCTACATGTGCACAGAAAGATGCCAGACACTATGATAATTTTTATATCACAGTCTATAATAGCAAAACTTGGAAGCTACCATTGCTTTAACAAATATGTTGTCATATAATGAAACACTATACTATCATTAAAAATCATATATTAGAAGTTTTTGTTGTAATGGCCTACAAGGCCATACATGATTTATGCAGCCATTGCTTTTCTGACTTCATCTCTTGCTACTCTTCCTCTCACTCCACTCCAGACACACTGACCGCCTTTATGTTCTTCAAACATACCAGTCACAGAGGCACCTCAGGGATTTTAACTTATTGTCCCCAATGTTAGACCTCTGTTTCCTCAGAATTATGTCTACAGACTTCATAGCAAAGAGTTGTAGAAATTCTTGTCAAACCAACAAATAAACAACCCAAACCCACTGTGTCCAGTAGAAAGGTTTGGGGAACTGCTGCCGTAAAGATTACAGCAGCTAAGAAAGCCTTATAGAGAAGTTCTACTCTGTAACACAAACACATGGGGTCACCGTGATTCCTGTTGATAGTTTCTTTTGGGGGGAAGTATTTTTTTTCACTATAGTTGAAGGCAAAGGGATCTTGAGATTAAAGAGGTAGTTGGGAAGGTAGGAAGTAGATGGTGAAATAGGAAGGCTTAAATATTAGTCTTTGTGGAGAATTAGGATTGCTGGTTAATGTGAAGGGACCATTTGAAGCTAATGATCATGAATTTTTAGTGATTTCAATCTAAATTTTTAGTGATTCCAATCTAAATTCCAATGTGAATTTCTCTGTTAATATCCAGCTGTCTAGACACAAGTACCAGGAAAGTAGATACTTAGGTTCCTCTTGAGTTGAGCTGAGGCAGAGTCTACCTAAGTTCTGCCTAATGCTAAAGTGCATACTCCCCGACCTGTATCACACTGCCTCACATGGACAACAGAATCATGATTGAAAGCAAAGGTGTTTTGATTTTTAAAATGTTGGTTTCACTAATATAGCCAGACAACACTTTTTCCCTCTTAAATTTTATATAAACAGTCACACATATTTCTGAAATCACAGCATAAATAGAAAATGACAGTGTTATAGTAACTTGGGAGACAGAGGTAACTGGACCTAAATACCCTTCTTTACATCAGTTGGAAAGAAGTTCTATTTTCAACAAAATACACCTAGCTTTCAAGGAGGTTTTACATGCAATCCCTGCAGACATGATGGTAAAATGAGGGCTGGATGATAATGTGTCGATGTGATTTCAGAGATGGCTGGATTACAGGCAGTCCCCGGGATACGAACAAGATCCATTCCTAACTGTGTCTTTAAGAATTTGTAGGTAAGTCAGACCAGGTACATATAGTCCTTATTTAACCTTGCTTTAGTGCAAGAAAAGGCTTGAAAAATTTTCAATGATTTAAAAGCTGCATGTGCGGAAAGTGAAAGTGATTTTGATGAAGAATTTGTTGCAAGTAAGGGTTAGTTCAGGGGCTCTGGTGGTATGGTGGTTAAAGCATCCGGCTGCTAACCAAAAGGTCATTGGCTCAAAATGACAAGCCCCTCTATGGCAGAAAGATGAGGCAGTCTGTTTCCATAAAGACAGCCTTGGAAACCCTAAGGGGCAGCTCTGTTCTATCCTGTAAGCTCACTATGAGCTGAAATCGACTCAAGGGCAGTGGGTTTTTTGGGAGATGTTGGCTCAATTGTTTCAAAGTGAGGGCAAATTTACATAACATTAAAGAGCAAGTATGAGTTGTCTATAAGTTTGAGGTTCGTTCATAACCCAGGGACTACCTGTCTTTCATTTACTCCTAAGGAATCAATGTCCATCTCAGGTATCCTCTATCACCATGTTGCTGGAGAGTGACTATTTTCCTTTACCATCTCAAAGCCCTATTTCCTCTCCATCCTTTATCCTTTCACTCACGGAAACTCAAAATTCCTTTTTCTTTTATTATGTAGAAAACTTTATCTCCCTGTTTGCATTCTTCTTCTGGACCATGTCCAAGAGGGATAGGAATGAATGTGCACTTGTCTAGTATATGCTAAGAGTCCATCATGGAAATTTTCTAAGCAGAGTAGTATCCTCTGGTGTACATGAGGTACTACTTCTGTATACAAAAATCAGAAGGAGTCAGTTTTCTATTTAATTAGCAGCTATTTTTCATTCCACTATTAAAATAAATAAACAAAACAACCTTAGCCTCTGTAGCTACTTCATGTCACTTTGTGTCACATAAATTTGGAGATCATACCTGAAATTGTATTTTGGCTCTATGTCTGTAGAAGACAGGGCTATGTGTTTACTCCTCTTGAGGGAATACAAGCTACATTACTCCATCTTCTTTGCATTTAGGTGAGCCCATGTGGGTGAGTTCTAGGCAATGAAATGTGATTGTAAATAGTATAGATGAAATCCTGGCATAGTGCACTAAAGTTTCAGTATGATTCTCCATGCTATCTTTCTTCCCTCCTTGCCTGCTTAGGATTTGAGTCTTAGAAGATGGTAGGGCCACTGTATGGAAAGAGCTTGGGACCTTGAATGACTGTGGAATAGAGTATTTCTGGAGCCCATCTTGGACTGAGATGTAAGAAATAACCATTTTCGAGGTTAAGATCAAAATTTAGAGGTTGTTTTGTTATGAAGTTAGTATGCTTGATTAATGCATCTTAATTGTCAATGACTCTGGCCAAGTTGAGCCTTGATTTTGTCATATTTTGGACCAGTATTTGGTGGCTGAATTATCAGAATTGATCCACATGGGCACTTAAGAAGCCATAATGACCACTTGCAGTGTGTTGAGATGATCACACTTTCACACAATTCAGTTTTGGCTGTGCTGCTACTCATCATCCTTCCATACATTTACTCATTGTTCAAACACCCTACCTCTTTCTGAAAATTATTTTAGGAGGGGCTTTGCTTATATATAAGAGTCCCTGTGTGATGCAAACAGTTAAGTGCTGGGCTGCTAATTGAAATTTTGGCAGTGTGAACACAACTCAAAGCACCTAGGAAGAAAGTCCTGGTGATCTGTTTCTGAAAGGCCACAGGCATGAAAATCCTATGGAGTAGTTCTACTCTGAAACACATGGGGTCACTAGGAGTCAGAATCAACTCAATGGTAACTTATTATTAGTATTATTATTTGGTTGTCTCTATATAAACCAGAATAAACTTAGTTGCTTTGTCCCCTTAATCATTATTTTTAAAATGAAGATGGAATCTTTCTTTATATATGTGGCAGAAAAAAAATGGCTCTATATATGCAAAACCAACAACCAACATTATTCTCAATGGAGTGAGACTGAAATAATTCCCTTTGTGAACGGGAACCCGACAAGGATGCCCTCTATCTCCACCTCTATTCAACATTGTATTGGAAGTTCTAGCCAGGGCAATGAGGCAACAAAAGGAAATTAAAGGCATCCAAATTGGTAAGAAAGAAGTAAAACTCTTCCTATTTTCTGATGATATGATCCTACACATAGAAAACCCAAGAGACTCAGCAAGAAAACTACTGGAACTAATTGAGAAATTTAGCATAGTGGTGGGATACAAGATCAACATACAAAAATCAGTTAGATTCTTCTACACCAGCAAAGAGGTCTCTGAAAAGGAAATAAGGAAATCAATACAATTTACAGTACCCCCGCCCCCCAAGAAAAGAAAGATAAACTCATTGCCATTGAGTCTGATCCAACTCATAGCCACCCCTCCTTGGGTTTCTGAGGTGGTATCACTACAGAAGTAGATTGCCCAATATTCCTTCTGAGGAGTGGCTGGTGGGTTTGAACCTTCAGCCTTCTGGTTAGCAGTCAAGTGCCTTAGGCACTACGCCACCAGATCTCCCTCATTAGCCATTAGAGAGATGCAAATCAAAACAACAATGAGATATGATCTTACTCCAGCATTAATAGAAAAACTCAACAAGACAAAAAATAACAAATGCTGGCCAGGATGTGGAAAGATTGGGCCTCTCATACACTGTGGTTGGGACTATAAAATGATACAATCACTGTGGACATTGGTATGGCAATTCCTTAAAAAGTTGGAAATAGAAATACCATTTGATCCAGCAATCCTGTTACTAGGTATATAGTCTAAAGAAGTGAAAGGCAGGTCACAAACAGATATGTGCACACCCATGTTCATCACAGCACTATTCACAAAAGCAAAGAGATGGAAACAACCTAAGTGGCCATCAATGGAGGAATGGATAACCAAACTCTTGCACAATGGAATACTATGTGACCCAAGAGAATAAGGTAGAATCTGCAAAACACAGCATAATGTGGAAGAGCTTCGAGGACATTATGCTGAGAGAATAAGTCAATCACAGAAGGACAAATATTATATTAGTTCATTATTGTAAAAGGTCAAGGAAAGGTTTATACACAGAAGGGAAATTTCTTTGTTGGCTACCAGGGATGGGAAGGGAGAGGAGAATTCCTAGATAGGTTGAAAAAATATATATATATATGTACATACCAAAGATTATTAGTGGTTACCATGGGTAGGACGGAGGGGTAAAAGGGAAGCTTTTATTTGCGGGACACTGAGTTTATGCTAATGGTGGTGGAATATTTAGGAAAAGGATAGCAATAATGGTAGCACAACATAAAAAAGAAAAAATAATTGGCCCTTAACTGCTCTCAAATATGAATTTCTAATGTAAAATGCAATACATTTAATATATTTCACTCCTTTGATTGACATACAATATAGTACATTTCAATAAACATTCAGTATTCTGACCAGTCATTTAACATGATGTCATAGTGCACAACAGTATGCTGATTCATATATAGGTCACTTCTACCACTGCTAAAATAATCCAAAATTTGAGATCTCTGAAAAGGTCAGGAGGTAACAAGGTAGGGTCATGTGGACCATTCATTCAGTGATCTCAATCAGAAACTGCAAAAGAATGTTGTTAATTAACATTTTTGTGCATTGAATTTCCCATTTTTCATCAAGAACCAAAGACAATCTTATGAAGCTGCCAAACATTTTACAGCATCAGCTCTTTGGGTCTGCAGTCCGACGTCAGCAGCATATATATACTACGAATAAATGCACTGTCAGTAGCCCTGACACCAATGATAAAACAAGAGAAAATAAATTACATTAGCTTTTCTATTGAGCCATTATAAACAGTCTATTAAATAGAAAAACCTAGGTACCTTTTGAACATTTACTTAAGAACAAAAGAAAAGGCTCAAGGAAAAGCATGTTTCTGTTTGCAGCTCTACCACAGGGAAATCTAATTCATGTTTGCTTAGATTTACTATAAGACAAGACCTTGACAATGAGACAATCTTTGTTCCAATAGTGTCATTTAATCCATACATGAGTGAACTGTAATAAGAACCGCACCTAAGCAATTTGTAGACTTCCTTCCTAGTTCTCTACCCACCTAAAGAGAAAGGATGTATTCTCTACAGTTGGAATATTTATATGAATAATATATGGGAATGTGAAAAGTCACATAAAACTTTTGGGAAATATGGAAAATATCATAGGACTTTTTTATTTTCAATTTTCTTATATAGGCTATATGTTTTATACAGTAGAGGTTTATTTAGAAAGAAATAATTTAGAACCTTGGAAACTTTACCAACAATATATTTAGAGGCTTTAGCAAGCTTGAATTGTTGAATAGAATTCTAAACTGAAGAGGAAAAGATAAGTTTGAAGGCATCTTCTCCATTATTTTAATGGATGATCACAAAAAACAAATGTAAGTAAGCTTAGCTTTCTAAACCACATAAAAATTAGTTGGAGAGGGAGAGAGAATCAAAATTTTTGAGAACTTGGAGAAGACATAATTGTCTTGGTGAAAACAAGTAAAACCCAGGATAACAAAGTGAGGCTAAGGAGAGAATGGGCTTTCATGACTGGTAATGAGCACACCAATGGTTTGTCTGAGAGTGACTGAATTTAAAATGATTGAAAACAATTTGCTTGTGCTATTAATTTTCTTATTGGCAAGTGTATGGAAAGCTAAAGAAACTTCAACTGGGCCTGTGTCCAAATTGTTAAATATCCCTTAATTAATTAAGTTCAAGTTAATTTTATTGTCTATCTGAACTCAAGATCAAAGACCTCTTGAATATTAAAGTTTCTGAGACAGTTTTTGTGATTTTGGTGTTAATACTTTCTAAATGTTTCCATTTCTTTCTTTAGACATTTGAAGGGGCCTTGCATCGATTTTTGTGTGGTTGGTATTATTGACATTGTCATTTTGCATCCTCATTTCTAACAAAAAAAGAAAGGAAAACAAGAAAAGAGAAGGCATATAAGAGGAAAGAAAAGACAAGACAAGAGAAGAAAAGAAACAGCTCTGTTGATGTCCTATCACCCTTTTGATAATTTGAGTCTGACTTTGAATAGAAAATTCAATGACTGGTATAAATATTTTAAAAATATTGCTTAATGACAGCAGGAAAATGTATAATTGTAACTAAAACAAAATCTGGAAATAAAGAACACAAATATCTGGAAAGGAAAATAAAAAGAATTTTTTTTTCCTTCTTGATTTTTTGCTGAAAAAGAAGGTACTGAAATTCTTCCAGAACAGTATTTTGTAACATTAGGCCCAGTCTTCAAACTTTTCAAGGTAATGATTTAACCCAGTTGGTTGTTGTGGGTTTTACCATTTCTGTTTCCTGGGTGATCTTAAAATACTTTCTCTTTAGCACAGAATATGTTAGTCTAATGTTCCAAAACCTAAGAATAAGACATATAGAATGTAATCTGTGACTTAGTGTGCATGTGACTTTCCTACAAAACTTGTATCTTACTGTTTCCTCTACATAATATATCCTTTTTGATACTTCATACAAAACAAGAACTCTGAGTTAAATATGGAGCATACATCATTAGTTACATAACTCAATAGATCATAACAGATAATCCCACATAATCAAACAGTATCCATCATCAATTCAATTAGACAAAAAACGCTTATTGAGCATTTACTATGTGTTAAGCACAGTGTGCAAGGAGCTGAGGATACAACAGTAAACAAGAAATAAACTATAACTGATGTAGATTAGGCTATTTTCTTGAAGTCATACTTAATAAGGGTCAGAGTCAAGACTCAAGATCATGTCTTCAGATAATAAATCAGTGTTTTTATATGATATATTAAAGAGATAGATAACTATTGTTGAGTTGATTTTGACTTCTGTTGAGCCTGTAGGACAGGGTTGAATTGTCCCATAAGCTTTCCAAGGCTACAATCTTTATGAAAGCAGCCTGCCACATCTTCCACCCATAGAGTCACTGGTGGGTTTGAACCACTGAATTTTTGGTTAGCGGTTGGGCACTTAATACACTGAGACATCAGAGTTCCTTAGGCAGATAGATACATATACAGACAGACATATAGAGAAGTATTATTCTATGCTTTCTTACCTAAGAGAGGTCATATTTGGGACCATTCAGTAGAATTACCCACATGTACATGGTACATGCATAATATATATGGATATTAGCTGTGCATGTATTTTTATCAATAGGTTAATTGATAGAATTAATGTGATTTCTCAAATATCTATAAAAGTATTCCTTTTATATGCATGGCATAGTGTAGTGCTGAGGGCATGGACCCTCTGGCCAGAAGGCCAAATTTTGAATCCTGGGCAATTTGGTTAACCTCTCTGTGCCTTGGTTTCTCCAATGACACAATGAATATAAAAAGTGTAACTACTTGATTGGGTGGGTTGTCATGAGGATTAAACAAGTTAATATTTGTAAAACCTTTAGAATACTTCCTGGTAGCAAATGTTATACATGTTTGTGAAATAAATACAATAAATAAAGTTTTGAAGGCCTTTGAGTGCCTCTATTGCTAGAGAACTCAGAAGTATCTCACCATGCACCCCTCCCCTTTTCCTATGTACTTAAAAGATGGAATTACCATTGGGTAAATATCTTAAAGCAGTCTGGACTCAGAACTGTAGACAAGAAAGTAATAGCTGGATAAATTCTCCACATGATGGAATAAATAAGGAGCACAAACAATCTGTATTTGATACAGAATAACTATATGAAGAAATATATATTTATGTAGACAGCACATTAATTTTTGTTGCATTGCCAAGATGGTCATAGATTCAACCTATCAATGTGAAGAGAGCAGAATTCATTTTCTTGGCTTTGATTTCAACGCTGTAGGCTCGATGAAGAGAGGTGGCATCATGAATACTCATTACATATGAAAAGAAAAATGTGATGAGAATCAAATGTTATGAACGGCTTCATAAATGAAAGCAATGTTAAATCCTGTCTTTCCAAAGGACTACGTAGGCTAGGAATTGAATAAGTATGACAACTTAAGAAGGTAAAATGTTAGTCTAGTATCTGCATTTTTCCTAGGTTCTTCATCATAATTTGTGGAAATTACTGTGCTCTGATTTAGCGCCTTCTAAAGAAGCAGAGGCAAGCAAGTGCAAAGTCAAGTTGCACCCTTGTTGGACTCCTATCTCAAACGACTCTAAACCTGTCTTTGTCATTCAATATGGGCTTTTTCATACACAGAAACTTGCATGTCATATCTATATAGCAAGCTTATTTTTTTCCTTCTTTTCTAACATTGGCCCAGGCTTTATCCTAGTGGTTGTGCATGGTAACAAAGAAATGAAGGTTGATGTTTCAGACTTGATTGCACGACTTCGATGAACCACTTAACGTTTCTGAAGCTTTAATTTTCTCACCTGTTAAGTGAATATAATAACAACTAACCCCTAGAAAGGTAGTATAAAATGGAATGGTATTTTTGAAATACTATTTATATTTCCTATTTTATAAGCCCCATGCCTTATCTCCCACTGCAAGTCAAATAAGAACTCTGGGGAAAGGCAGGAAAACATTGAGGAAACAAGCAGAGATTTTAATTTCTTCTCATTGTATTAGTTATATTTTGCTGCATAAGAGATTACCCTCAACACTTCACAGCTTAAACAACAAACACTTATTACTGCAAAGTTTCTGTGGGTCAGTAATCTAGCTCGGAATTTCTCAGGAGGCTCTAGTCAAGATAGTGGCTGTGGTCTCATCTGAAGGTTTACCTATTGGGGATGGAAGTGCTAAGACATCAAGGGAATCTGGGACCTGATAACTATATGGAAAACTCAAGAAGATGGCAAGATCCCAGAGAGGAAATGGTCCTGTGGGTCTCAACAGAAGGAGCATAAACAACCCTGGAATCAACTGGCCCCAGAAGTGCATGGCCACTGCAGAATTCCCAAATCCCTGAGTATGGTGCAGAAGTAGTGTCAAGAGTCACTTGTATGTATGCAAAGAAAAGAGGAACATCTCAGAGGCCACCTGAAAGGAACAGATAGCCTAAAGGGACAGATGGCACTGGGAAACAGATGCGCTGGCATCCCACTCACCTACCCCATCCTCAGCTTCAAACCAAACCAAACTCACTGCCATCAGGTCAATTCTGACTCATAACAACCTCCACTGAGTTTCTAAGGCTGTAAATCTTTATGGAAGCAAACTGCCCCATCTTTCTTCTCTGGAGTGGCTGGTGAGTTTGAACAACTGATCTTTTGGTTAGCAGCCAAATTCATTAACCACTAGACCATCAGACCTCCTATCTTCAGCCTACTACTTGGCATTTTATAAGCTCTGAGGAACTCAGAGACAAGAGTGAGGAAATAAGCAGGAGAAAGTCCTGCAATGACAGAAATTTAGTTTCTGCCACCATGCTAAGTGTGGGTCATAATAGCAAATTAGGTCAAGTCATGGGAAGACAAAGAAAGTTCTACTTCTTCCACAACTGGACTTACA
>NW_006921948.1:1288697-1289213 GCF_000298275.1 Orycteropus afer afer
CCTTTGGGTTTCTGAGGCAGTAAATCTTTACAGAACTAGATTGCCCAGTCTTTCTTTGAACCACCAGCCTTCTGATTATCAGTCAACTGCCTTAGGCACTATGTCACCAGAACCCAGGAACTCTAGCCCACTGTTAATCCTTTTCTAACACCTATTTTTGGAATGATAATTGATCTCTGTGTATCTCACTCTCCCCATCCAGAAAACGGGATCTAAACCCTCTCACCAAAATGTCCTTTGGAAGTACTAGGACAAAGCCTCTTATTAAAAGATTCAGTTTTTGTTGTTTTTTCCTTCCACTAAGTCTCAGAGAGGGAGAGTCTCAGGAAAAGCCAGGAACCCAGACAGAGGAGCAGTCAGCGGCAGGGACCCAGGTAAGTGTGGTACGAGAGGTTTCCAACAGGGAGACAAACCTGTCTCTCAGATTGTCCTACCACAGATTGTCCAACCATGGTGACGTGTTGATGTGAGTTTTGAGGCTGAGCCACTGGTGTTTCAAACCCAGGGGGATGCACA
>NW_006921948.1:1318708-1320938 GCF_000298275.1 Orycteropus afer afer
TCAGCCCACCTTTCTCTTCACCTTCTCTGTTTGTTCCCCAGCCACCTTGCACAGTCCTCCATGCAGTCCCTGGCTAGCAGGGTGATTTTTAGGTTAATTACCAGGTCCTACCACTACTCGGGAATCTCCAAGCTGTCTGTGTCGTCAGGATCACTCAGGATCGCTGGCAGACCACAGACCCATATGTCTCCTTTTATGGTATTTTCAAGCAAATTCTTGTGCTTGTTGAGGTTTAGTCCACTTCTATATCCTTCCCTTCAAGGCTCAGGGGTCCAAGATCATCTTCTGTGTCTATGTTAATTGGTTTCCCTTTTCTTTGTTGAAGAGGGTCTGTGCAGTCTTTCTGCCTAGTCCACCATCTTGCCAGAACCCCCCCCCCCAGAACTAGGAATATTAAAGATTTTCTTTAATTCATAAAATTTGTCTAAAGGAAACCTATAACAAACATCATATTTACTACCACAACTTTAAAGCTGTCATTCAAGTAATACGTGAAAAAGAATAAATATGATAGTAATTTACAGATGATTTGTTTGTGTACATAAGATAACCCAATACTATATCCAAACCAATTATTAGAATTAATAAGGAATTAATGAAGTCTGTTAGATACTAGAAGACCATCATAAAATCTGTAGTATTTCCATGCACTTCAATTACCAATTAGAAATTGTCATTTAAAAATTCCATCACAACAGCAGCAACAATAAATAGGATTAAACACAAAATTTAGGATTGAATACAGAAAAATAAGTACAATGCTTTGATGGAAAAGATTGTAGAACTTTATGGAAGGACATAGCAATTGACTTTAAAAATAAAGATTTTAGCATGTTCGTGCATAAAAAGTTTCAATATCATGTTTGATGTTAATGCTTTCAAAATTGGTCAAAGGATACAATGTTCTTTCAGGATTTCTGACAGGATTTTTCATGGAACATGAGAAGCTGAATTTGAAATGCAAAGAAAGTGTTAAGAACAATTGATACAATTGTCGGGGGAAAAATAAACAGCTCAAGGTGGGGAAGCTTACTCTACCATATATTAAGACATTAAAAAAAACAAGTCATTGAAAGTGCGTGATTTGTTATCAGGATAATCAAATGAATCAATAGAATATAGACTTCATCATACTTCTATACAAGAGAGCAGTTGTAACCAAAATCCTTGAGTTTACATCCTCATCGGTTATGTCCTGTTTTACAAAATACTTGACCTTTCTCTACCTCATTTCCATTAATTATAGAATGAAAAGAATGAATACCTACCTCATACAAGTGTTAATAAAGAGGATGAGTTTTTGAAAATAGATCATCAAACCTTTCTTCCAAGGGATCACTGGGTGAACTTAAACAGCCAACGTTTCAGTTAGCACGTGATTCTGTTACCAATTAACCATTGGCATCCCCCGGGGACTCCACGAGTGGGAACTGGGCTCAGTTCCCAGCCAACGCACCTCGTGTGCACCATCACTCTCCCGCCAACCGAGTTCTGGTGCTGCTGTGATGCTGGACAGGCTTCAGCAGAGCTTCTGGATTAAGGCAACGTGGAAGAAATGTCTGAGAACCAGGCAAGGAAAACTGTGTAGATCAGAGCAGCGTGCTCTCCAGTCAATCATGGGGCTGGTGCAGGGCTGGGCACCATGCCATTCAGCTGTGATGGGGTTGCCACGAGTCAAGGGCATCTCTATTAAAGTGACTTGTCCTCTCTGTGTCTCAGAGTCCACATTTGTAAAATGGGTATGACAGCACCCTTCTCATAAGGGAGTTGGAGAATTAAATGAGTTATTAAATACAAAGCACTTGGCATAGTCTGTGACACATAAGCCTTATGTAAATGTCAATTCCATTTTTTAACTATTCTATTCTTACAAATTTGAAATATATCATTTAGTATTGTTGTTGTTATGTGCCGTCGAGTTGGACCTGACTCATAGCGACCCCTCCTTGGGTTTCCGAGACAGTATCACTACAGAAGTAGATTGCCCAACCTTCCTTCTGAAGAGTGGCTGCTGGGTTTGAACCGCCAGCCTTCTGGTTAGCAGTCAAGTGCCTAGACTTAATCTCTCTCTGCCAATGTTGTATTTCTGATAGGATTGTTTCTGATTCAAATTTGGCAAAATTTGTCCATTTACATGACAGCTAAAGGGGCATTCATAACATTCCACTGCACTCTTCTGCTCATTGGAAAAATGTTGTAACTTAGCAAAAGAAAGAACGAAGTCAATTTG
>NW_006921948.1:1321434-1323187 GCF_000298275.1 Orycteropus afer afer
GAAACCCAAGGAGGGGTTACTATTAGTCAAAAACCACTCAAAGGCAGTGAGCTTGGTTTTTGTTGGTTTGTTTGCTTGTTTGTTTGGGGGGATGGGGATAGATGAAATAACTTTGAACTTTTATTTCAGCAGTAAAATGACCATAATTAGCAAATATCCACTACTGCCTGTGGGACTCAGCTCAGTTTAAGTTGTACAGACTGCTGCAGAAGCCATTTGGGCCACTAAAGAAATCTGTAGCAGGCTAGCAAAAGGGCCAGGTGAAGCATCATCCGTTGTTGCAGAAATTTAAAGTGGATTCTAATTTTATAAGCCTAGTGATATACTCTCTCGGAAGGAAGGTTGGGCAATCTACTTCCGTAGTGATACGGCCTTGGAAACCCAAGGAGGGGTCGCTATGAGTCGGGTCTGACTCCACGGCACATAACAACAACAACAGTGATATACTCTAAGGGAAAAAAAAGGAAAACAAGATTTCCGTTCCATGCAGGATCTTGAAGTGAGGGATATCTTTGTCATACGACTTTGAAGGAGTTTATTCCCAGTCATCAGTGGGAAATGACAATCAAAATCTCTCCGTTTCGTTAAATATTTCCTAAGAGTTGGGGAAACATCCAAATGCGGGTGTGTGGGTGTGTGGTTTTTTGTGCATGTTTGCATGTGTGAGTGTGTGCGTGCTTCTGTGTGTGCGTGTGTGTGCGTGTGAGTGTGTGGTGGAGGAAGTTGAGGAGGAAAATCTCCTCAGGACGAAGCGTTTGTGGCTTGAGGAGTAAGGACATATATTTGTGGTGCAGCCAGGGAGTTGGCTATATTTGTTTCATCTTCTAATTAACTGGATATTTTTTCCCACCTCAGCACCTTTTTGCATTACTCATTTTTAAAATAGCCCGCATTATTTTGAGTATCACTGTTATAATATTCTCTTTCTTAGATGGATGGCTTCATTTTTGCAATCTCTCTGAAGGCTGGGTAGTTTACCCCCATTTTTAAATATTTTACATATTTTTTGCTCTTCTGTAGACCTTTGAAGCTCATAGTGTAATTAGTACCTGGTGATAGAACATATTAAAAAGAAAGCTCATGAATTTATGGAGGAAACTGCACATCCCACTTCAACAACTAGGAAAATGTGGAGGAAGGTGAAAACAAATGAGTCATATATGGCCAGGCTGCAGGAAACCTTAGGACCAAGCTCTTTCACATTGGCAAAGCCTTTGGACCAAGTGAATTTCATTCTTCACAAAACAAGTTATATCAATAGTAAAATCTCTTATAGAGTTCTCAAGATGAGAATAGAGATGGAATGAAGAAAACGTCCACTTGAGCACGAATACTTAGAGATATGTTCATATCATTTTCATTATAGAATACGTTTGAAGCCACAGCATACCACCAGTGATTGTTGTTAGGTAAAACTTACACATTTTCCTAAATTTAGAGAATAGCATTATCTGGTGGATCCTTCCCTTTGCTCTGGTCTGAGTTCCTAGCAGATATGGAAACCTTCTTTCCAGAAATGGAACTGATGACTGTGGAAATAGAGTTCTTTGTGTTAATCAGTTGGTTCTGCTCTTCAGAGTCCCTCAACTTAAATTAAAAGGAGAACAAAAATATTTCCAGCAACATATCCTCTACCCATGGCTGTTGTTGCTGTTGCTGTTATGTGCCGTCGAGTCGGACCCAACCCATAGCAAACCCTTCTTGGGTTTCCGAGGCAGTATCACTATGGAAGTAGATTGCCCCATCTTCCTTC
>NW_006921948.1:1323504-1332297 GCF_000298275.1 Orycteropus afer afer
AACCTTCCTTCCGAGGAGTGGCTGGTGGGTTTGAACCGCCAGCCTTCTGGTTAGCAGTCAAGTGCCTTAGCCACTACACTACCAGAACCTGTAGTGACTTCAAACAATAGGTGGTCAACACTTTTTGTTGTTGTTATTGACCGTAAGTATGTATGTCAGAGAGCAACAGGAAATAAATATTACTTTCAGGATTAGTGCCTAAAGCATTTGACTGCTAACCAGAAGGCTGGTGGTTCAAACCCACCAGCCACTCCTAAGAAGGAAGGTTGGGCAATCTACTTCCATAGTGATACCACCTCAGAAACCCAAGGAGGGGTCGCTGTGAGTCAGATCTGAATCGAAGGCAGTGAGTTTGGTTTGGTTTGGTTTGGTCAGGATTAAGTAGATATCAAGCTGAGAAAGGCTATCTCACATATGAATATTTTTTGGCTAATAGTAATGATAGCATTTATAACTGTAATTTCCATAACCTGGTCCCATTTCCAAAAATGTTACATATGTTATAAAATATATTAAAAGTTCAAAATGTAGACCATTAATTTCATTTAATTATTACTATAGCAGTAACTAGAGAGTATACATAAAGTAAGGAGCTCAGGTGGTGCAGTGCCTAAGGCATATGACTGCTAACCAGAAGGCTGGCAGTTCAAGCCTATCAGCTGCTCTGTGGAAGGAAGGTGGGGCAATCTACTTCTGTAAAGATTCATCACCTTGGAAATCCAGTGGGGGTCTCTATGAGTCAGAATCGATTAGATGGCAGTGAGTTTTGTTTTTGGTTACTATTCATAAAGTATTTGAAAATTCTTAAAATAATTTGCCTTGACATAGGAAAAGAAAGAAATGTTATGTCACAGGCTTTCAGACACTCAAATTGGTATTAAGAGCTGTCTCAAATACTCAAAATCTTTAAACCATAGTAAAGTAAGTCAATTGAGAAGGCTAGTTATCTGCATTAATAATAGCCACAATCATGTCATCATTATTAAATATTAAGAAAGCATGCTAAGGCAGAATTGATGGGTGTCAGATAGAAATTCAACATTTTTATTCTCTGGGGCAAGAATTGTCAAGTTAGGCTAAAATTAAAGAAAGTTTCTCAGTAGATACTTACAATCTTTTTTTTTTTTTTTTTGCCCAATTTTTGCCTTTGGATGTAGAAACAGCTCTTGGGTATATTCTAGAAAAGGGGAGAATAAAAAGGACTACTGCTGCTGCAGCTACTATTGCTGCTGGTTTCATAACCAAGCATCTCCTTGGCAGATACACAGCTGACCAGATTGGCTGCTAAAATACGAGGCATCCTAAATCGCTAATATATTGAACACTGCTCTTTAACATCTGTGAAAGAATCGCTCGCATCGTATTGAGTTTTTGAAGTGGTCCAAATCTGAAGAATCAGATTTAATATCAACTAATACCAATGTTCTAATTACCCAACTGAAAACTTGAGCTCTGAGATGATGGGGAGCAGCACAGTTTTGTTTGTTTTTTTTAAATTAATAAGTAAAATAAAGATAAGGTAATGCATTTAAAGTGAGAAGAATGCTTGGCATGAAATGCCACCATCTGAGACAACATTAGGGAGGACAATTTTGATAAGAGCAACTGAGATGGGATAAAACTCAAGGAACATTTTTAAGAGCTACTACAACGACTTCTGTTGGGGGTTACAAAAGAAAAACAGATGGGTGGAATAATTGTCTAACATTCATGTTAATGCACCATAAAACCCCAATTATCTAGGACGCTTAGGGAATCAGGTGTTTGGCTAAATTTTTTTGGTTAGCTGAGAGTTACTCAAAAACCCAATAGTATCTCAGCCATTGTTGAAAATCTTTCCAAAGTAGTTGAACAGTGGCTTAATTGTGTCTTTCTCTGTGGGTCTTGCCATGCTTCAAGGTCACTGTTCCAAACATATGTTGTGATTGTGCAAAATTATAATGGACTATTGGGTGAACCAAAGATTACATGGGAATAATTTTAAACAGTTAAAAGTATAACGCAAATTTCTTTTGCATTTATTTCCCCCTTTCTTCTAAAATACTGGTCTCTGTGCAGGCACTAAAGTGATTGTCTTCTGGGCATGGTTTAGGAATTCTTAGTGAGTCACCTTTATCACCATCAGTGAGATATTAATTTGAAAGGTAAAATATTCCTTTTAAAATATAATTATCTCTGGAAAAGTTGACAATTGATTTGTTTATACCATGGTTTCAATTAATCCCATTAAATTGCTTTCTATCAAATAGCTACCTGAGTTCTGTCAACAGATGGAATGGGACTTTTTAATTAGGAAAGGGATTTTAAAGCTATATGCACTTCCAAGGAAGCATGCCGTGCCTACATATTAATTAATGAAAGACAAAATTTACCCTCATTAGGAAGATATTTTTATAGCTTTCATCATTAAAGTAGCCAATGTGAATTTGTCAAACTATTTTGTGATTGCCCTTCTTACTTGATATTATCCTTTAAAACACTGTATTTTCTGTCATGGCAGGGACTGCCTTATTCATCCGACTCATCAGACTTGTGTGATTAATAATTAATATGCGAATTTCCTGCCAGGCTTTACATTATATCCACTGTGCCTAGGATACTGCCTGATGCATGGACGTTCCATAAATATTATTTGAAAGAATAAATTAATGATGTGAAATATCTGTGAACAGCAAATCAGCAGATAGAAAGGGTTTTTTATAAATAATTGCTATCATTACTATGTTATAAGTAATTTGTATATTTATGGTTGAGAACACTAAGGTTCAGAGAGGTTACATGTATTCAAAACTCCCTGGACTTCTAAAAAAAAATTCATAATTTACAATTGAATACTGTTCATTTGTTTACTGTTAGGCTACTTTCCAGACTACAGGTCCTAAGTGGGCAAGGGCCATTGTTTTATTTATTCTATATCCAACATCTAGCTGAGTGCCTGCCATAAAAAAATTGTTTGACAAACATTGGTTGAGTACATTAATTATTAAAATCTCATTGATAACGTTTTTCACCATATCCAAGCTTTAAGTGAAAAGGGCAGAAACGTTTCAGGATGTGCCATGTATTTGTGATTAAAAGGTAGCCTTATGGAACATTTATTCAGTCTAATGTCATTCAGCAACTACATAACTGCTCTTCTGAAATGGTCTTTTGTCTATAGGATATGACATAATAGAGATTAGACAGTTCACATGAAATCAATAATGAACACAAAATCTGACCTAAATTGGAAGTAATAACCTATATTTTGGAATATTTTGAGTTATACCTGTTCTTTGTAAAGCAATGTGGCTTTTTTCATAGGAGTTTTCACACACCCACACACATGTATACACACACACACACACATATTTAGAGAGAGAGAGAGTGCAAGCGAGAGCACTCTGGTGGTGTAATGGTTAAGTCATTTGGCTGTTAACCAGAAGGTCAGCGGCTTGAAGTCACCAGCCACTCCATGGAAGAAAGATGTGGCAGTCTGTTTCTGTAAAGATTTATAGCCTTGGAAACCCAAAGGGTGTCACTATGACTGGGAATTGACTCCATGGCAGTGAGTTTATGTGTATATACATACATTTACCATTTATATTATGCATAAACAAATAACAGTGGCACAATATATGCTATCATGTTGGTGTGCATAAAGTGTCATGGGAATGATTCATGGGAGAGAAAGCTCAAACCCAAGGAAAAGGTGAAGAGATTGTTGTAGACAGTTGCTTTTGAGTTTGCTCCAATCCATGGGCACC
Source organism: Orycteropus afer afer (assembly GCF_000298275.1). NCBI lineage: Eukaryota > Metazoa > Chordata > Mammalia > Tubulidentata > Orycteropodidae > Orycteropus > Orycteropus afer. Next base: position 1,327,251 of record NW_006921948.1, read on the forward strand.
CAATGTTTACAACAGAACAAAATGTTGCATGGCCCTGTGCCATCTTCATAGTTGTTGGTATGCTTGAGTTCACTGTTGTGGCCACTGCACATTATGAGTGTTTTCCACCTAGGGGACTCGTATGTCAGCGCTCTACTGAACGTTGCTCTGTTGTGATCCATAGGGTTTTCCATGACTAATTTTCAGAAGTAGAGTGCTCGACCTTTCTTCCTAGTTTGGAAGTTCCACGGAAACGTGTCCATCTCAGGGGACCCTGCTGGTTTTTGAAATGCTGGTGGCATAACTTCCATATCACAGTGACGTTCGAGCCACCATAGTACGACAAACTGACAGATGGGTGTGGGCTTATCAACGGCCCTTAATTAATGCCCTTTGATTCAGAGGGGTATGTGGGGTCGTGACAAAAGAGTTTGCTGCCTTGGCAGTCCAATGATGGCAGGATGCATGAATGTGTGCCTTTGTTCAGACCACACATAAAGCTGCACTGAGCAAAGGATCGTGGGAGCGAGAAGAGGTGAGTATCAACCTTTTAGGGCTTGGAAAGAACTTTTTGTAGCTAAATATGACTTACTTATCTTAATATGTTTGTTGCATGGACAAGAGGTAAACATTATTAATTTTCTATTAAAATCTGCAAATGCAATCTGCAAACCCAGGGAACTCAAAGAGATAGAGAGACAGAAACACACACACACACACACACACACAGAGAGAGAGAGAGAGAGAGAGAGAGAGAGAGAGAGAGAGAGAAGGAGTTCTTGTATCCTTAGATCTCAGTCCAGATTCCTGAGCATTCATTCAATAAGCTATCTTTCGCCATGTCCTTTAACTTCCGACTGAGATCTTCTCATGGGTAGCTTTAGCACTCTCCACTGATGCTATTTAATCAGTCTTTTCAGAAATTTTCAAAGAACTATTCGACGGGATTTTGTTACATGAGCAAAGCACACTGATTACATTTCCCAGAAAGTGCTTCTTCCCACTGTCGTGTTAGACTGTGGTTTCCTCTCTTTCTTACTTTGACCATTTGGTATCCAAGTCAGTACAGTCAAATGCTAACAATTGTACCATGCAGGTAGGGCCATTGTATAAATGTTACATTGGATGTCTTTGGAGTACACCATCACCAAGATAGCTAGACCAGGATCCAAGGATATTGGAATTCCTAATAAGTGTTTGGAGATTCTCCTTTTTCATTATAGTGTCTCATTCTGAAGTGTACTAAGTTAATGTGTTAAACACATATTCAAATCAAACATGTTACACAAATACTAATTCTAACTTTTCAGTGTGATTCCAACAAATAGTGATACCCTACAATGTCCTTGAGGGACTCAGGCTGAGGGAAGGTGACATGCTGAGGTATGGTAGGAAGACGTAACTATTGATAAGGCTAAGGAACTTATGGAAGACATAAACAAAAACACATATCTTAATATATTAGAGGCAGCCATTAAAAAGTCCAAAGAGAATTCATAGTAGAAACCAAGAAAAATACATTTGCTATTTTCAGTGGTACATAGGGAAGGAGGAAAAGAATGAAGTGGACAGAAAGAAATTGAGCAAAGAAATTGTTAAACATAGGGACACATTTCAACCAAAAATGAATAGCTAAAGCAATAATAACAATGGTTAACTTATGGAATTAAGAATAAATAATTAAAGTATAAGATATCAATGAAATAAAAATAAAGCATTGAAAACAAAATAAAACAGACAAGGGAGAGAATCTTGCAGTTAGTATATTCTAAAGACCTTTTCTTTTTCAGAGAACAGTGGTTATGTTGATCAATTTTAGAATTTAAATATTCAGATTAATATGCTAGGAACAATCATTAGAAGCATATAAGTAGATTGTGTAACTTCTAAGACAGTAGAGAAAAAAGTAATGAAAAATCAAAATAAAAAGAAGGAAAAGTAAATAATAAAAAACATTCAAATCTCAAAGAGAAAGCAAAAAATAAGAGAAATAATTCCAATAAACTAGCAAACTGAATAAGTGCTAATGAATTATATCTCCCTGATTCAAGACAAGTATTTTCAAATTGCATTAAAAAATAATTCAGCTAAAAGTTGTTTATAAAACACACAAATTATAAGATTAACTATAAAAGAATGACTATGTATACATACACACACATATATGCACAAATACATACAGCTACAGCCATACACATAAACACATATGCTATAAGTAGAGAGAGAGATAATCAGCTCTTTACTCCAAAGCATCTCTGAGTGGGTTTGAACCACCAACCTTTCCATTAGTAGCTCAGTGCTTAAATGTTTGTACCAGCCAGGTGCTCCTGCGTGTATGGAAATCACTAAATAAGCCAAGAGAAATCTGATATAGCCCTGTTAACAAATGACAAAGTACATTTTACTGCAGAATTATTACAAAGGATGATGTCATCTGATCTACATGAAAAATGAACCAGTATTTGGTCTCTGTTACTTGCAACAGAACCCAATCCCAGTGGATTATTATAAATTTTATTGCTTGTGGTAACTGAGAGTTAGAGGCAATCTAGGTGCTCACTATAAATATAATAGATAATGGATCCATGCTCTGGTGATGTAGTGCCTAAGGCATTTGACTGCTACCCAGAAGGCTGTAGGTTCAAACCCACCAACCACTCCCTGGAAGGAAGGTTGGACAATCTACTTCTGTAGTGATACCGCCTTGAAACCCAAGGAGGGGTCACTAAGAGTCAGATCCCACTCGATGGCAGTGAGTTTCTTTCTTTTCTTTTTTTTACTATGGAATACTCTGAAAAGGTCAAAACAATGAACTAGATGGGCATATAATATCATGGCTAGATTATGCAAATATAGTTTTAAGTGAAAAAAGAAATACAATGATCTCATTCATGTAAATTGAAAAATATGTACACTCACAGAAGATAAACCAACATTTATTGAGGGCTTACCCTGTGCTTGATGTTCAGTGTTCCTAAGGGCATCACATTTATTAGCTCATTAAATCTTTACCAAATCCTAGAAAAATGAATAGCAGAGAGCTTAGACAGATTTTCCAAGGTTTCATAGCTATTTGGTGGGAGAACCATGATTTAAAATGAAACAATATGACTCCAGAACCATCAGTCTGAGCCACTATGCTATACATTATATATTTTTGCAATGGCAAATACATATCCAAGGATATATGCAGGCATATCTCATTTTATTGTGTTTTGCTTTATTGCACTTTGTCAAAATTACATCTTTTACAAATTGAAAGTTGTAGTAACTCTGCATCAAGCAAGTCTGTTGGTGTCATTTTTCCAAAAGTATGTGTTTATTTCTTGTTTCTGTGTCACACTTTGGTAATTCTCACAATATTTCAAACTTTTTCATCATACTATTGCATCGGATCCAACTCAACGGCACATAACAACAACAATTGCACATGTAATAGACCACAAAAACTAAAACAAACAAACCAACTCACTGCCATCGAATCGATTTCAACTCATAGTGACCCCCATTGGGTTTCTGAGGCGGTAAATCTTTATGGAAGCAGATTGCTCCGTCTTCCTTCCACAAGCAGCTGGTGGATTTGAACTGCCAACCTTCTGGTTAGCAGTCAAATGCTCTAGGCACTGTGCCACCAGAACTCTTTTAATAGACTATGGAAGTAGGATTGCCCAACCTTCCTTCTGAGAAGTGGCTGGTGGGTTTGAACCGCCAGCCTCCTGGTTAGCAGTCAAGTGCCTTAGGCACTATGCTACAAGAGCTCCTTAATAGACTACAGTATAGTGTAAATATAATTTATATGCATTGGGAAACCAAAAAATTTGCGTGACTTGCTTTATTGAGATAGTCACTTTATTGTGGTGGTCTGGAATGGAATCCACGCTGTCTCTGAGGTAAGCCTGTACTACAAATATTATGAAGATAGGGCAGGAATCAGTTCAAAGTGAGTAAATAATACAAGACCGGAAACCTTGCACAGATCAATAATGAAAGAGTGCCATGTCCTGAGGATTATGTAATTAACACATTGCTATGCATCTGAGGTCCAAAAACATTAAACAAGGAGAGTAAGATACCAGCCCTGGCTCGACTTAGTGTAGTGTAGAAGCTAACAGTCAATCTGGTCACCTATCTTGCTGTTGACAAGTTAGAGAATTTAATAACATTTCCATTATTATTGTAGCTAATGTTCCTCTTCCTTCATATATGTGCCTGGTGTATAATGATGTTTGACACATTGCCTGGAACCCTCTCCCTATCTTGTTCACCGTTGTGCAGTGCTCAATTCCCAGGTAACACCAGAAGTGCAGTGGTAAGCTCAGTGTTCTAGCCACTATGCTCTTCCTCTGATGTTATTTTTATGTCTTTTAAGTTCTAGCTTCAAACAGTGTAACTGAAAACAAGCACAAAGTCAGGACAGACACCAAATGTTTTCAGAGAAGTTTTGTATAAACTTAAACCAAGTTTGCAATTTTTTATAATAGCACTTGTCAGGTCATATGAATCCTATTTACTCATCTCCTTCTTTCAAAGAAAGAACAAAAATGAGTGAGTAACCTCTCACTAGTCCTAGACTCATAGGGCCTCTGTGACTAATAAAGGATCAATCATGACATAGGCTTCTAGGTCAACACAGAAGCGTGTACTAAAAAGGAATAAAGGCCTGATGAATTTTGCTCCATTCCTTGACTCATTGATTCATCCATACCTCCTGCACTAGTACAAGTCCTCTACAAAGCAAACACCATGAGGAAATCAGCCCTGCAAGAGCAGTTTTTAGGGACAGTGCTAATGCGGGAGACAGGTAAAGGGAGGCAGGAGGAGGCACCAGACAGTGATGCAGGTCTGACCCTTCCAGAGGAGAAAGTTAAGGAAGGGAGGATTCATGGAGTGTCTTACACTACTGGGCACTTATAAGAAGAGTTCAACAAGGCCAATGCAGAGGCCTCGAGAAAAAGTCAGCCATAGAGGAATACTGAATCTCCCAGGAACTGGTCCACTTTACTATGCCTGCCTTATGTGGTCATGGGCTGAGAACAGCCTTGTGGGAAGGGGGAAGGGTGGCCTCCAC
>NW_006921948.1:1336106-1340319 GCF_000298275.1 Orycteropus afer afer
GCGGTAATGTACCAAACAGTGTTTCTTTGCTATTCATAAGGTTTTCTCTGGCCAATTCTTTCAGAAGTGGACGGCCTCTTCCTTCTTCCTAGTCTGTCTCAGTCTATAAACTGGGCTATTACCTATGCACCAGGTGCATCTCACTGGGTTTTAAACACCAGAGGCTCAGCTGGATGATTGGTTATCTTGAATAAAAATGAGTGTGTTGATGCATGTATGTGAGTGCATGCATGCGTATGTGTGTATGCTTTGTTTCTTCCTGGAACGAGGTGAAGAGTCATAGAAGGTTCTTCTCAATATGTGGCATGACATGATCAGGCTTGAGTACCAGATAGACTCTTTAGGCCATAGTGTGAACAGTGGATTTGAGAAGGATGAGACTAAAGATAGGAAAGAGACCGAATAGAGAAAGCATCTAGAATGACATGACTACAGATAAGGCAAAAATGTGACGAATTAAGGAAGTTAAAATAATGGGAAAAGAAAGGAGGAAAGCAATTCAAGATACATTTCAGAAGTGGGACTGACAGGTCCAGCTGAGCAACTGGGAAGAAGACAGGAACAAACCAAAGGACATAATTGTTGTCAAAACTTGTTCCTCTACTTGCGAGCCACCTTGTGGTCTTATCTCCAAACTTATCCCCTTCTGAATCAGCAGCAAGGCCTCTGTGATGACAATTATTAGGTCGAGTGCATACCTCTTACACTACCTTTACAATTCTGTAAAAACAAATACAATTGCTTTCCTGGACTGTGATCATCCCTCCAACTTATGGCTCCCTTATGAAACCCGGGCTGAAGTAGACACCTGACTCTTCTCTTTGAGACCTCCTTTTAATTGAAGCAACTGAGTGAGGAGCAAATGGAAATGTTTGTGAGCTTCACTCTCTGAAGTCAAGTGTATATACAACTGTTGGAAAAGAGTTAGAAAAGATTAGCTCCATGGCTTCACTCAGGGTCTATGCTGGTGCTTCAATTACTATATTTCTGACTCAGGAATTGGAGGAGGACTAGAAAGACATCTCAGAATACAAAGAGGGACAACAAATCCAAAAATGGCAGGTCATTCATTTATTTGACAAATGTTTCAGTTCCTACCATATGCCAGGCAACATCATTACTCACTCCTGCTGCTGTCACCACAAGTAGATACTACTAATCCTAGTATGTTACTAGTATATCAAATAACCACCTGAATACATGTAGTAAACAAAATTAAATCACATCTAAATCCATTTGAATTGTCACTTAGAATGGGGACATATTGCTCTCATGAAGCCATCCCCTATGCCTCAAAGGCTCTCAAAATCCTTAAATTAACTTATATCAAAGCCAAGAATTATCAGCAGCCTCTAGAAATTTTCAACCCCCACAGAAATTCAAGATTCATAAACAGGTTCCAGCTCATTATAGAAAATGATTCACGTAGCCTGGCCTCAAACACTGAACAGATAGAAATGTTCTCTAGGGGTATGCATTATCATGTAATCTCACCATTCCCAAAATTAGATTTTTCTTACTTCACATAGAGTACTAAATTTATACTAAATGTTATTATTTCATGCAACAGACATATAATGAGTGTCTACTACAGAGTGGGCACTCTTTGATATATGCAGGATACATCTCTGTACAAGACAAAGAAGGTACAATTCCTCATGGAATTTTTAATTTACTGAGTAGTGCAAATGGTTAAGCACTCAGCTACTAACCAAAAGTTGCTAGTTCAAACCCACCCAGAGGCACCTTGGAAAAAAAGACTTGGTGATCTACTTCTGAAACATCATAGCCAGTGAAAACCCTATAGAGCACAGTGCTACTCTGATACATATGAGTCAGAGTCAACACGACAGCAACTGGTTCACTGGTTTGTAGAGAAGTCAGACAATAAACAATTAAGTGAATGAATAAGAAGATAATTTTGAGAGTGATAAGACTCTTGGATAAATTAAAACAAGGCATGTGATGGTGTGTGACAAATACAAATACCTATCTAATAAGACCAATGCCCCACAATGTATCCCCCTTCTTTCTTTATAGACTTATCAAACTCTTGGCAAGATTAAGTAATTCATTATTTAATTCAATGACTATTTATCCCACCACCTCCATTGCACTCTTCTAGGCAATGGAGATAGAGAAATCAGTGAAATAAGGCCCATGCCATCATGGAACCTATATTCTAGTAGAAGTGTTGTTCCTTATCATAGGTTCCATTAATACTCGTCATCATTAGGTCCTCAGGTTGACCACCCATAAAATGCGTTGTCTATGCAATCCTACTTCCGTAGTGATACTGCCTCGGAAACCCAAGGAGGGGTCGCTATGAGTCAGGGCTGACTCGACGGCATATAACAACAACAACAACATATCAATTAAGCTGTACAAATAAATTTGCCGGTTCTAGTCCCTTGAAGAATAAACATGCTAAGATACATCCTAAATTAATTTAATATCAAAAATCATTAAAATGCTGAAGTTGAATGTTTCTAATTTGTAAGTGGTATATTTGTATGCTATCCGTGGCCACTTACTATTTACAACACAAAAGATGGATCTTAAGAAAATTTTTCTTCCAAATTACAGTTAGAACAAAGCAGATTATCATTTAGAAAATATTTTAATTAGAGGGGAAAAGTTGAACAAAAGGTTAATAAAGCCATCAAGCAGTTACTTTTTGAATAATGATTTTTTAAAAAACAGTAAATCTCTACCAAGAAAAAGTGACACCATACACACAAAAACAGACTAGAGTTCCAACTGTTATGTAAACAGCTATTGGATTTCATAGATGTGGTTTAAAGCAACATCGCAGAAGCACCTATACTGAGAAATATGCTGTTGTTATTATCAAAAAAGTAAGTTGATCATCTGTTTTTCCTTAGAAGCGGTGAACTGAAGAAAAAATTTAAGCATTGAGTGGCAATACTGAAAGATTCTATGGGCAAAATATTGAATGATGCAGGAAATACAAAAAAAAAAAAAAAAAAAAGATGGAAGGAATACACAGAATCACTGTACCAAAAAGAACTGGTCAATGTTCATCTATTTCAGGAGGTGGCATATGATCAAGAACCAATGGTACTCAAGGAAGAAGTCGAAGCTGCACTGAAGGAATTGGTGAAAAACAAGGTTCCAGGAATTAATGGAATACCCATTGAGATGTTTCAACAAAAGGATTCCACAATGGAGGCACTTCCTCATCTATGCCAAGAAATTTGGAAGACAGGTACCTGGCCAACTGACTGGAAGAGATCCATATTTGTACACATTCCAAATAATGGCAATCCCACAGAATGTGGAAATTATTGAACAATATCATTAATATCACACACAGGTAAAATCTTACTGAAGATTATTTAAAAATGGTTGCAGCAGCATATTGACAGGGAACTTCTGGAAATGCAAGTTGGATTCAGAAGAGGACATGGAATGAGGGACATCATTGCTGATGTCAGATGGATCTTGGCTGAAAGCAAAGAATTCCAGAAAGATATTTACTGTGTTTTATTGACAATGCAAAAGCACTCTACTGTGTGGATCATAACAAATTATGGATCACATTGAGAAGGATGGGAATTCTGGAACTCTTAATTGTGCTCATGAGGAACCCATACATTGATCAGGAGGCTGTTGTTTGAACAGAATAAGGGTATACTCCATGGTTTAAAATCAAGAAGGTAGTGCATCAGGGTTATATTCTTTCTCCACACTTATTCAATCTATATGTTGAGCAAATAATCCGATTGGCTGGACTATATGAAGGAAAAACGTGGCATCAGGATTAGAGGAAGGGTCATTAACAACCTGCAATATGCAGACACTGCAACCTTGCTTGCTGAAAGTGAGGATGACTGGAACCACCTACTGGTAAAGTTTAAAGACTACAGTCTGCACTGTGGGTTATGTCTCAACATAAAGAAAACAAAAATCCTCACATCTGGACCAATAAGCAGCATCACAATAAATGGAGAAAAGATTGAAGTTGGCAAAGATTTCATATTACTTGGTTCCGCAGTCAAGACCCAAGGAAGCAGCAGTCAAGAAATCAATCATATTGCACTGGGCAAATCTGCTGGAAAAGGCCTCTCTTTCAAGTGCTGAAGAGCAAAGATGCCTCTCTGAAGAGTAAGGTGCACCTAACCCAAGTGATGGTATTTTCAATCTCCTCATATGCATGTGAAAGGTGGATAATGAATAAGGAAGACCGAAG
>NW_006921948.1:1341279-1342887 GCF_000298275.1 Orycteropus afer afer
GCCTTAGGCACTATGCTACCAGAGCTCATATATATATATGTGTGTGTGTGTGTGTGTGTGTGTGTGTGTAAAACATTTCAAGTTTTAGTTGCATATTTAACTGGCATCATGTAGACACTGAACCCTCATCTGGCCGTTTATCATATTGTGGTAGTTTGCATGTTGCTGTGGTGCTGGAAGCTATGCCACCGGCCTTTCAAATACGAGCAGGGTGACCTGTGCCAGACAGGTTTCAGTGGAGACTGGAGATTAAGACACTCTGGGAAGAATGACCTGGTGGTCTACTTCTGAAAATATTGACCGGTGAAAACCTCATGAATAGCAGGGGAACATTGTCTGATATAGTGCCAGAAGGTGAGCCTCGCAGGTTGGAAGGCACTCAAAATATGACTAGGGAAGAGCTGCCTCCTCAAAGTAGAGTCGACCTTAGTGGTGTGAAAGGAGTAAAGCTTTCGCAAACTTTGTTTACTTATGTGTCACAACTCAGAATGAAAATACCTGCAAACATCCATTAACAAACAGAATGTGGAATCAACTAAGAATGAGTTTAGCAAAACTGAGAGTTGTAAAAAATTAAATGTAATACATAATGATCAATAACTTAGGCATTAGTGAGCTGAAATGGATTGGTAGAGGCCATTTCAATTCAGACAATCATATCATCTACTATGCTGGGAATGACGAATTGAAGAGGAATGGAAAGAACACCATCAAAAAGAATATTTCAAGATCTATCCTGAATACAATGCTCTCAGTGGTAGGAAAATATCCACACACCTATGTTAACCATTAATACGACTATTATTCAAATTTATGCAGAAACTACTACAGACAAAGATGAAGAAATTCAATATTTTAACCAAATTCTTTAGTCTGAAATCGACCAATCATGCCAAGTGCACTGATGATTATTGATGATTACAATGCAAAAGTTGGAAACAAAGAAGAAGTATCAGCAGTTGGACGATATGGCCTTGGTGATAGAAATGACCCCAGAGATTACATGATAGAATTTTGCAAGACCAATTACTTATTAATTTTAAATACCTTTTTTCAACAATATAAATGGCGACTATACACTGGACTTCACTAGATGGCATACACAGAAATCAGATCGACTACAACTGAGGAAAGTGGACATGGAGAAGCTCAATAATATCAGTGAGAACAAGGCCAGGGACTGACTGTAGAACAGACGACCAGAGAGCAGGTCTACTCTGTAACATGGGGTCACTATGAGCTGGAACTCACTTGATGGCAATGGGTTTGCTTTTTTGTTGTTGTTGGTGGTCATCTGAATAATCAGAATATATTGATTTTAGTGATATATATAGATAGATAGATAGATAGATTATAAAACTCAAAACTTCTGGATAAACCACATTGTGAAAGATCCAATAGTGCTGTTTAGAAATGGCCTTGCTGAACACTGACCTAACCAGTTAATGTTTACTATAACCCGGAGCTCTGGTTGCATAGTGGCTAAGACACTTGCCTGCTAACCAGAGGGCTGGCGGTTCAAACCCACCAGCCACTCCTCGGAAGGAAGGTTGGGCAATCCTACTTCCGTAGTGATACTGCCTCGGAAACCCAAGGAGGGGTCGCTAT
>NW_006921948.1:1343432-1343954 GCF_000298275.1 Orycteropus afer afer
CAAGGTTGTCCTGTATCACATGGATTCTTCAGTTTTCTGTTCTGGGAATTTTAAGTCCCTTTTCTTCCCTTTTCCTAATAAGAGAAAGTCAATCAAATGTAAACATATTGACAGCTTTCAGGTTGCCTTTTTCCTCTGGAGTTTCACAGGTGAATGCCAATAGGTTTGTTAAATTTTCGAGGAAAAAGTCAAGCACTCATGTTCTTGGGATCCATTTTCGTGTAGTTTCCATGGATTTCAAATTGCCTGATTTATCCTCCAGAGAAAAAGCTACATGTGGAATCACTCAGCCTCTTTACAAATATTTGTGTATTTATCAACTTCTAAATTGAGAGGTCAACTTCCCATCCCACCTCATCCTCATTCTGAGGAGCTCTGGGTTTTCAGAAGGATTTTTACAGTATTTATGTGTAGCATTGGGGAAGTCAACTGCGAAGGAACTGTTTCAAGTGCTGAGGAGCAAGGAAAACTCCTTGAGGAATAAGGGGCGCCTGACACAAGCCATGATATTTCCAATCGCCT
>NW_006921948.1:1345102-1358020 GCF_000298275.1 Orycteropus afer afer
GCTTTGAAGCACCAACCTTCCAGTTAGCAATCAAATGCTTTAGGCACTGATACATGTACATGTAATATACATATATACACACATGCAGAAGGCCCTGGTGGAGCTAATAGTCAAACACTTGATTAGTAACTGAAAGGTTGGCGGTCCGCCCAGAGGCCCTTTAGAAGAAAGCCCTGGTAATTGTGCTCAAAAGGTCACAGCCCCCCCCCTCTCTATATATAATGCTTTTCTTTCTTCTTCTTTTTCTTCCTTCTTTCTTTTTTTCCTTCCTTCCACAAACGTACATTAAACCTTCATGGAGCACTTGTTAGGAGCCAGGAACAGTAGGCAGTCCACTCTGCCTGCATGTGTTATGCCATCACACATCTGAGTTTGAAGGTGGAAGCCAGCCACCATATTTTGTGGTGATGTTATTATATATTGATATGGACAGGGAAAGACTTTTCGTGATGCTCAAGACATTCATTCTGTAAGGAGATCTAATTGGGCCACGCTGCATTCATGGATTAAGTACTCTCCATCACTACTGTCTTAACTTGAGGAAGTCAAATGTCCGGAGCCCTCAGGTGAAATTTGTATGTGCCTTGTTATCTGGAAACAACGTGTCACTTCTAGAGTTAATTAGTTAAACAGCACTGCAAAGAATCCATGTAGCTCTGTCATGCTTCTGTTCTAAACTGGAACCATATAATTGTAACACATAAAAATAAGTCTTTGCATTTACTCTAATGAGCTTGTTTCTCAGTTTGCTAGTGACATGAAAAACTAATAGCGGGGTCGATATAATGTCTCTATGGTAATTATCATGCCACTTCTCTCTCTTCCTATATTCTTCTCATGTTACATTTTAATGTGTTTATGCTCAAGTCAACTCAATTTATCAGTAGGCAAGAGGCATGAAACAGGGTTGATTTGCTCTGGATCTACTAACAAGTAAACTGCAAAACTCAATTTTTAAGTTTGGTATGTGTATCTATCAGATACACATGAGGAGAACAATAACTGATTTGGAGGATATCATTATTTACAGAGGTTTAATCTGATGTAAATACAAAACAAAAATATTAAACATTAAAGGTGGTGCGTATTTTGCAACTGCAGAATATATATGTTTCCTTTTTGTTTCTCCATGACCAAGGCATTTTTGAGTTTTGATCTATAATATGATAGCCTGCAAGTGATTACTACCTTGGGTAGTGCAGTTTGTGCTCTACTATTGATCTAAAAGTTGGCAGTTTGTAGTGGTTAAGTTTGTGTGTCAGCTTGGCTGGGCCTGGTTGAGTGGCTGGGCAGCTGGATGTAGTATTCCCCAGGATGTGACTCATAATCAACTCCATGGTGGAATCTACTGAGATGAGGTCTACTTCCTGTATAGAAGCAGAAGCCTTGGGGAACGGTCTCTAGCTTATGGCATGCTTGAACCCTGCATGTAGCCATGTCGTTGTTCAGCAGCTTGCCATGCTCTACCGATTGTGGGACTTTCAATGGACTTGAGTCAATGGCTTGCCGTGTGGTTTGGTAACATCAAGACTATGCCTTTTTACTTGTCAACCTTGGGCTTGTCAGCCTTAGTGGCCAGCAGCTGAGTGAAGAGTTGCCTCTGGCTCCAGTGGGCTGGGAGCAGGAGGCAGAGCTGAAGCCCAAGGCTGAGGGGCTTTCACCTAGCCCCTAGAGCCTGGCACTTTGAACTGGGACTTAAAGCCTCCAAACAGAGAATAAAGTCCTGTTTGTTAAGCCATCCCATTTGTAGTCTATTCCTCTCAGAGTGGCACTACGGAACCAGATGGCTGTCCCAACCCCCCCCCCAAAGCAGCGCCATGGAAGAAAGACTTGGTGATGTGCTTCTGTAAAGATTATCGCCAAGAAAGCCCTACTGAGCACAGTTCTACTCTGCAACCCATGGGGACATCGTGAGTCAGAATTGACTCTCAGTGACGGCAGGTTTGTTTGTTTATTTATTTTTGTGTAAGTGATTACAGAATCATGAAATGTGAAGGGATCGTCCAGTGCAGTGGGTTTTCAACTGGAACATGCCCATCCTGGTACAGAGGCCCATGAAGACACTTGAAGGGGCACTTGGATGTGGGTATTCCTGAGAGAGTCAATTTCCAGGTCTTCCAGTTTGATCTCATCTTCCTAAAGTTGATCTGCCTAGAAGCACTGTTCAGAAGGAAGGTTGGGCAACCTACTCCCAGAGTGATACTGCCTCAGAAACCCAAGGAGGGGTCGCTATGAGTCGGGTCTGACTTGACGGCACATAACAACAACAACAAAGAAGCACTGTGGGCTAGGCTTCAAGTGGATTCTTCTTGTCCACCTCTCCTCTCACAATTGTCCTTCCCCCACCTGATGAAAGACCCTAACATCACACCATGGGGCATTGCCTCAGGAGAGAACAACTTCCACAGCACCAAGCACAGGTTTAATTGGAAACACTTGAGTAACTGCTGAGACTGTAACTGAAACTACAACTGGGTTACCCATTCTTTCAAATTCATGTGTTTTCCATTCTTTCCTTTAAAGCACCTGGAAGAAGGACCTAATCCAGTGAGCAGATGATATATCACTGACATAAAAATCAGAGGACTTTGCAGGAGCAAGAGATAATAAATATTATATATATATTTATAAAAAACCTCCTTTCTCATCTTCTAGTTGACACAAATAAGTTTCTAAGCCTATCATTTTTGTCAACAAGAAAGCAGAGCTTCGGAGGTGGTGAGTCTAAGTCAGGGGTAGAGGAACAATATAGGTAGAACAGTGAGAATGTAACCAATGTTATCAAGGGCACATGTAGAGATTGGTGAATGGAGGTAGATACTGCTCTGTGTATTATCACTAAAATTTAAAAAAAACAATAATCCTCAAATGCTGAACTCAATTCTAGTGCAAAGTAATACTTATCCATAGACATACAAATTCATTGAAAAAAAAATCCTTGTCCAACTCATTTAAGGAAACCATTTCTAATAAGATTACTTTTATGTTTATATTTTTTTATCCAAATGAGTGATCTGTCTATATTTTGATCAGTTGTGTACCACTAATAAGAATAGCAATAACTCAATACTGAAAAATAGGAATGTATGGTCACAAGAAATTTTAAAATGAAAATTTAGTGTATATATGTACATATTTTTGTGCCCAGGAGATATGGCCTGATGTTCAATAAAAGGCCGAAGCATAAGCTATATTAAATTAGGATAAGATCCTGTGGGATTAAGATATAAATGAACAATATTAAATTACTGACAGTTATAGTACAGATTGTGCATGTACATTTTATAGATAATGGTGTATAGATAATTATTTTGATATACAGATAGTACTGGATGCATTTAAAAGAATGGTGAGATATTTTTATTTTTAAAATTCAGTATTTGTAATATCCTCTCAAATATACCCTTTGTGACCATTTAAATGTATACTGAAATTTTTAAGCTTTTACCTTTAAAACATGTGAAAAATAAGTACATTAAAAATTATTTTATGGTCATGAAAGGAAAACAGAAGTTTTAGGAACATTCCAATTTTCACAGAAGAAACCTTCATTTAAAGCAAGGAATATGGCCCACTCTGCTCTAACTCCAGCACCAGCCCCTGAAGTGTCTTCTTTGGATCAAAAAATAGTTTTCAAATCACTGATATCATACAACTTCTTATTTTAAAGTTGGGAGACAGTGGCTCAGAGCCACTGAAGAAGTGAACTATCTCCAAACACATGTTTGCTAACCTCAAGGCTTTTCAAAAAAAAAAAAAAAAGAAAGAAAAGAAAAAACAACAACCTGTAAACCGCTGAAAAATAAGTGCTTAATCTATCATTTCTTTGTCCTGCACTTTTTAGCCACATTAAACAGCTCACTTTGAAAGGTAAGAACACAGCTCTCCTATGCCTCTGTTCTCTTTTTCTTGAAGGGTTTAGACAACCCCAAAAATAGAATAAACCTCAGTATTATGTAATGTCAAGGAAAGCAAACCTGATTAAATGAAATATTTCAATTTTAAAAGACTTCTAAAGATAAATGGGGCCCTAATTTCTCAACATTGACACTGACAATGCTTAATTATTTGCAAATGTATCTATCATCTATCTATTATTACTTGACATAATTCAGTTTTAAAGCATATTGAAGGCATGTGTTTCATCTACATAAAGAGAGATGAATGTTAGACAGAGTTTCTTCATTGTTCAACAAATTCTTTTGACGTCTTGTTGAAATGACCATAATTTTTTATGGTAATGAAAAAATAAAGTATAAACAAGAAGCCTCTCTCCGGCTTACTCCTCAATAGCGTGTCATGCTTTGCTTAACTCTGAAAACAGACCTATGCCAGGCCTTATATCTCTGGTTTACCACCCCAGTACTAACTTGAAACCTTCAGTTGTATCTATAGAATTCAACATTAAATAAAAGGTTACTTCGTTTAATGTTGACAGTCAAATTGCTATTGTGATAGGTGCCCTTGTGTCTGGTCTGAGTCATAGCAACCGTATGTCCAACAGAACTAAATATTGCCCAGTCCTGCTCCATCCTCACAGTCATTGCTATGTTAGAGCCCAGTGTTGGAGCCACTGTGTCAAGCCATCTTGTTCAGGGGCTTCCTCTTTTTCTCTAACGCTCTGCTTTACCAAGCATGATGCCTTCTCCAGGGCCTGGTCCCTCGGGGCAACATGTACAAAGCATGTGAGCCCAAGTCTCGCTGTGCTTGTGTCTAAGGAGCATCCCACCTGTACCTTTTCCAAGACAAATTTGGTCATTCCTCTGAGAGTTTGTGGCATATTCCATATTTTTTGCCAACACCATAATTCAAATGCATCAATTCTTCTTCAGTCTTCCTTATTCATAGTCCAGCTTTTGCCTGCATATGACACAATTGAAAATACCACGGTTTGGGTCAGGTGCACCTTAGTCCTCAAAGTGACATCTTTGCTCTTCAGCACTTTAAAGAGGTCTTTTGCAGTAGATTTGCCCAGTGGGATGTGCCATTTAATTTCTTGATTGCTCCTTCCACAGGCCTTGATTTTGGATCTAAGTAAAATGAAATCCTTGACATCTTCAATCTCTTCTCCATTTATTGTGATGTTGCTTATTGGTCCAATTGTGAAGATTTTTTCTTTTCTTTATGTTGAGCTGTAATCCATGCTGAAGGCTGGAGTCTTTGATCTTCATCAGTAAGTGCTTCAAGTCTTTTTAGCTTTCAGCAAGCAAGGTTGTGTCACCTGTATATCGCAGGTTGTTAATAAGTCTTCCTCCAGTCCTGATGCTGAATTCTTCTTCATATAGTCCAGCTTCTTGGATTATTAGCTCAGCATACACATTGATTAAGTATGGTGAAAAGATACAAACCTGACACTCACCTCTCCTGTTTTTAACACATGTAGTATTCCATTGTTCTGTTTGGTTCTGTGTCTGTTCTGCCTTCTTGTTCTGTTGGAATGACAGTCAAATTAGCTAATCCCATTATCTGCATAAATTGGCCAGTGTTAATTGGATGTATGCATGGAAAGCATTTCCTGACCTTGTTGAAAATATTCCCTGTCTCTTCCTCAGTCACTGACCTCATTGCACTTCAGTTCTTCCAACCCACCAGGCTCACTCCTGCTTCAGGGCCTTTGCACTGACTGCAGCACACTTCCCTCCAGTGTGTGTATGGCTCACTCTCTTACTTCTTTCCAAGACATTGCCAAAGTCCCCTTCTCAATGAGGCCCACTTTCACCCTTACCCTGTTTTCCCCCAACATTTTGGACTTATTAACACCAAACACATGAATTTATTTCTTTGTTTTTATTTTGTATTGTGCTCTCCTCTCCCCCTCAAATATAAATTCCACAATGGCAGGGATATAGTTGGTCTGAAGTAATAAATGAATCTTGATTTCATATATGAAAAGAAAAGAAATATATAAAATCTATCAGTACCAAAGGATATAGTTATATATGACGATGGGATCTTCTACTTATGGAAGACAGTAGTTTAAAAAACAATAATTTGGGAATAAGACAGATAACAGTACTTTTGTACAGAAGAATATTTTTGAATGATTGCTTCCTGTTAACAAGGAGAAGGAAAGTAAAACTTGAATGAGTGTAGAAAATTCAGTAGCGTAGAGTCCAACTCATTTTGCAAAGTATGACTCAAAAGAGAAACTTCCATGCATGATCCCCACTGTGACAAACTGAATTTTATCATCTGTGGCGCTTGCTGGCCTTCAGACCTGGAAATAAGTCTACTGCTAATAGAAATACTCTATCTCTCTTACAAGTGAAAGTTGAATGTTACAGACAATAGGGAACTCGTGTTTTAGAATGTATTGTGTATTATCAGCCTAGTAGCAGCATTTAAATTCAATTCACAAAACCACTTTAGATTAAGGCAGCATAAAAAAGGAACCCGTCAATGCCAATGTGAGAAGCAACCCAAATTAAATTTTACTATGGAATCCAAATTTTAAGATAGCTGGATGCAGTTTAAGCTAACTATATAAATGTAACATAACTCATTATACGGACTTAATTACTTGCAAATATGCTCACCTTCTCCATTAGAGCACACTCTCTTGTCCCTTTTTCACTACCCAATGCTTACCTAAATTTTAGAACACTAATGAGAGATTGTGAGATGGCATCAAGAACATCATCCATGAAGAAAGCAAAAGATCATTTAAAAAAAAAAAGGAAAGGAAGAAAAGACTAAAATGGATGTCAGGAGAGACTCTAAAACTTGCCTTTAAAAATAGCTAAAGCAAATGGGAGAAATGATAAGGTGAAAGAGCTTAACAGAAGATTTCAAAGAGCAGCTCGAGAAGACAAAGTCACTTATTATAATGAAATGTGCAAAGACCTGGAGTTAGAAAAACAAAAGGGAAGAACATGTTTGGCATTTCTTAAGCTGAAAGAAGTGCAGTAAAAAAAAAAAAAAAAATCGAGCCTTGTGTTGCAGTACTGAAAGGTTCTTGGTCGTAGTGCCTAAGGCATTTGACTGCTAACCAGAAGGCTGGCAGTTCAAACCCACCAGCCACTCCTTGGAAGGAAGATTGGGCAATCTACTTCCATAATGATACCACCTCAAAAACCCAAGGTGGGGTTGGTATGAGTCAGATCCAACTCGACAGAAGAGAGTTTTATTATTAATTATTATTATTATTATTGCCAGAAGAATGAACAAATCTGGCTTGGAAGAAAGATAGTTAGAATTCTCCTTAGAAATGAGGACGGCAAGATGTTTTAAAAAAATGGATGCTGCACTGGAGGCACTCACTTGGTTATGCCAAAAGATTTGGAAGACAGCTACCTGGCCAATTGACTGGAAGAGATGCATATTTGTAGCCATTCCAAAAAAAGTGATCCCACAGAATGTAGAAATTATAAAATAATATAATTAATGTCACAAGCAAGTAAAATCTTGCTGAAGATAATTCAAAACTGGCTGTAGCAGCAAATGGGCAGAGAACTTCCAGAAATACAAGCTGGATTCAGAAGAGGACATGGAATGAGGGATATCATTGCCAATGTCAGACAGATCTTAGCTAAAAGCAAAGAATACCAGAACAATGTTTACCTGTGTTTTGCTATGCAAAAGCATTTGCTTGTGAGGAGCATAACAAATTATGGATAACATTGAGAAGAATGGCAATTCCAGAACACTTAATTGTACTCATGAGGAACCTGTACATGAACAGAACAAGGGGACACTGCATGGTTTAAAATCAGGAAAGGAGTGCATCAGGGTGTGACCTTTCACCATACTTATTCAATCTGAATGCTGAGAAAATAATCCAAGAAGCTGGACTATATGAAGTAAAAACATGGCATCAGGATTGGAAGAAGACTCATTAACAACCTGTGATATGTAGATGACACAGCTTTGCTTGCTGAAAGTAAAGAGGACTTGAAGCACTTACTGATGAAAATTAAAGACTACAGTCTGCAGTATGGATTACACCTCAACATCAAGAAAATGAAAATCCTCACAAGTGGACCAATAAGCATTATCACACTAAATGGAGAAAAGATTGAAGTTGTCAAAGATTTCATATTACTTACTTCCACAATCAACACCCATGGAAGCAGCAGTCAAGACATCAGACAACATATTGCACAGTGCAAATCTGCTGCAAAAGACTTCTTTAAAATACTGAAGAGCAAAGATGTCTCCTTGAAGACTAAGGTGTGCCTAAACCAAGCTGTGGTATTCTCAATCGCTTCATATGCATGTGAAAGCTGGACAATGAATAAGGAAGATTGAAGAAGAGTTGATGCTTTTGAGTTGTGGTGTTGGCAAAGAATACTCAAAGTACCATGGACTGCCAAAAGAACAAACAAGTCTATCCTGGAAGAAGTCCAGCCAGAATACTCCTTGGAAGCAAGAATGGCCAGACTTCATCTCACCTACTTTGGCCATGTTGTCAGAATGGACCGTTCTTTGCAGAAAGATATTATGCTTGGTGAAGTGGAGGGGGTCAACAAAACAGGGCAAGGCCCTCCATGAGATTGATTGGCACAGTGGCTGCAACGGTGGGTTCAGGTATGGCAAGGATTGTGAGGCTGGCACAGGACTGGGCAGTGTTTCCTTCTGTTGTACACAGGGTCACTATGAGTCAGAAATGACTCGATGGCATCTAACAACAACAATGATATGTACACATGAGAGAAAAATGGCAAGCTATCTTTATCACTGAACTCATACTCATGCTTTTTATTCCTATAGTACATCCTGAAAAGCACATTGAAGTATATGTAACTTGCTTTGAAATTGCTGGTACACCTTAACCATGATCCTTAAAATAATTAAAAAGAGCTTTTCCAAATATGGATAAGGTCATCATAAGCAGATAGAGAATGAAAACCCAGAGTCAAATTGGAAAACTGCAAAATCAGATATAGCCCGTTTATTTTCCCAATGAAGACAATTAGCTGTGCTCAGGAATAGACTTTATTGCCATTTGGCAGAAGGGTTACTGTTCTAATAATGCAAAAACAGGCTCACAGATCCTCAAATACAGAGTAGGTGCTGTCAAATTAAAGGGCCAATAAAACAAAACTGTTGTGTGTCAATGAACCCAGGCCCATGTGGCTTACCTCCAATTGGCTGTGAGTAAGAGGAAGTGAGAATGAAACCAAGAGCTAAATTAAAGGCAAAAGTCTCCATGCTACCTCATGCCTCTCGGGGTGCTCACTTTAGGTAAGGAGCTCTATTTCTGGCCTTCCCCACTCCCACACCCTCTTCCTTTTTACGAATTACATTGATTTTGTTGTTGTTGTTGAGAATATACACAGAAAACCATGCACAATTCAACAGTTTCTACATGTACCGTTTAGTGACAGTGGTTATATTCTTCAAGTGGTGCAACCATTCTCTCCCTCTTTTTATGAATTGTTCTTTCCCCATTAACATAAATTCCCTGCCCCTTAAGGTTCATATCTAATCTTTTGAGTTGCTGTTATCCATTTGATCTCATATAGATAGTTCTTAAAAGAGGATACTACTCAAGGCAGAACAATTTTACTAGTTAAGTTAAATGGTTGTTTGGTTTTCAGAAAACATCAGGAGCTATTTTTGGTTTAAGGTTTAAAGATTATCTCAGAGCAATAGTTTCAAGGAATCATCCACCCTCCATGGCTTCAGAAAATCTGAAGACCATGAGCATTAGAAATTCTGCTCTGTATTTCTCCCCCTTTTGATCAGGATTCTTCTATAGACTCTATAGTCAAAAAGCTCAGTAATGTTAGCCTGGCACCATCCAGGTCTTCTGGTTTCATGGCAAAAGAGGCAGTTGTTCATGGAGCCAATTAGCCAAACCTTTCATATCATGCTCCTATTCCTGACTCTCCTTCCTCTGCTGCTTCAGGCAAATAGAGTCCAATTGTCGTGCCTTAGATGGTTGATTGTAAGCTTTTATGGCACCAGGCACTAAGTAATGAACTAGGAGGTAGAATAAAAGCACTGAGCATGCTATTAAGACAATTAACTGGGATGTCCCATGAAACTATGACCCTCACCTCCAAACCAAGAAACCAAGTTCCGTGACATGTTTGGTTGTACATAAGCAGCTTCAGCAGTTACTCTTTTCTTGTGTGTGTATCATTGCTGTAAATATATCTGTCACACAACCTTTGCCAATTCAACTTTTTACAGATGTACAACTTATTGACAGTAATTACAATTGTCTCCTTCATATGTGTTATTTTCTCCATTTTATTAGATCACCATTTCTCTGCATTGTATCCCAATTCTCCCTGCCTCCATTCCTTCTTCATTTCATCTCTATGCATTTCTATTTTCTAGAGCTATTCTACTGTAATCCAAATGAGGCCTTACACATACCCTCCTTTAACCATTCAACTGTTCCCTGGCTACAAATGTAAGAGTCCCCGGGTTATTTAAGTGGTTACAATGCTTGGCTCCTAACTGAAGTTTGAAGGTTTGCATCCACCCAGAGGTGCCTTAGAAGAAAGGTCTGCGATCTCCTTCTGAAAAATCAGCCGTTGAAAACCCTGTGGAGCAGAGTTCTCCTCTGACAACAGGAGGGGGTGCCATGAGTAAGAGCTGAGTCAATGTCACCTGGTTTACTGGTTACCAATGTAAGCACTTGAGAGCAGAGATTTTCATTTGCTTTGTGCACAGATAGATCTCCAATGCCTAGAAAAGTACTTGGCACTTAATAGACATCAAGCAAATATGTATTGCGCTAATTTACCATGGCAAAGGATATCTTTCATAATTTAGCTCTAATTCACTTTTTCAGGCTCTTCCTCATAATCTCTTTTATCAAATAGTCTCTTACACTATGATCTACTCACTGAACTAAAAATTCTTCATGCTCCCCCAGATGTCTAGACTTGGCTTCTCTCTCTGCCTGCAGTTGTGTCCTATTTGGCCTGGTGATCACTCCTCATTACATTTTACCCCTATGGAGGTTTCCTCTCTGCCTCAAGTTCCTTATCATGTGGGTGTTCTCAACATGGCCACTTACTTCATCAAGCCATTAAGGAGAGTCTCTAGAGTGACTCTGCTAACAAGATAAAGTCTTATATGATGTGACATCATGGCATATTTTTGTCTTATTGGTGGGAAACAAGTCATATGTCCCACTCACACTCAAGGGGAGGTTATACAGATGTGTGGACACCAAGAGGTGGGGATCACGGGAACCACCTTAGAGTCTGTCTGCCACATTGGCACTGCAGCTGGGTTAATAGAGATACCATTTAATAAGATGAGGAACAAAAGAAGATAGGCCAATGCTACATATGAGTTTCAAGGTCATATATTTCCTTATGGAAATCTTGAATTTTAGGAGTCCCTGAAGCATCTATTCACAGATGTAGAGTTAGATGTATGAATCTGAAATTCAGAACACTTGTTTGAGTTGGAGAAATAAATTGAGAAGATTGTCAGCATACACTGGTAGCTGACATATGGAAGTAGATGAGATCAAATAGAGGAGAACAAGTCAGAGCCCAAAGGAACTTCAATATTAAAAGACTCTCAAAAGGGGCAATATTCATACAAATATTTATTGAGTGCCTCTTACGTCTCAGGCATTATTTTAGGTGTTGTCTACTATATCTGTTTTGAGTGCGGAGAGATATCTGGGCTGGGATAATGGATTGTAAACTCTATTTGGGCAAGGACCATACCTTAGTCATCATTGCGTCTGAGAATATAGTACAATTACTTGTGCATAGTAAGTACTACATCTACTATGCACTAAGGAATTAACCTCACTTATCTGTTATAAACACACATATACACACACACCTTCATATACAGAATAGTCCTCTGCAGTGTTGTGAATCTGTTTCTTCCTTATTCCATTTAGACCATTTTTGTAAACTTTTTCCTGACTACAGAGTTAACCTCTCAGATTTAACCAAATCACAAATTTCATGTGATAAGGGATAAAACAAACATTGCTGAAGAACAAATAAAATAACTAACTATAGGAAATGTAAAAAATATATCACTTCCAATACAGGCCTTGTGCAAACATAATTCTGAATTTCTATCACTTGTGTGGTGGCAAAATTCAATATTTAATTAGGAACCAGTGGAATCTCTTGAAGTTACACAGGGAAGCATTTTTGGTGCTTACCTGGAAAATTGATGTAGGTCCTGGGCAGTGACTGCCTAAAGTGAAAGAATGAAGAACATAAGAAGGTTCTTACTTAGGATTTTCATTGAAACTAATTCTGAAAGCAATAAATATGAAGGAAATCCATTTGTAAGTAAGTCTTGTTCTTGTTGTTATGTGTCGTCGAGTCGGACCTGACTAATAGCGACCCCTCCTTGGGTTTCCGAGGCAGTATCACTACGAAAGTAGATTGCCCCATCTTCCTTCCAAGGAGTCTAGATGAATACAAAGGGGAAAGAGAGGTAGCTAAGCTAGAGTAATGCTTGAATTCATTGTGTTTTCTTTTGTTAGCTGAAATGGTTTCAACAGTTTGTACATCTCTGAGTAAAATGTGAATAAAATATGAACAGGGCATGCATGTTAATTCTGTAAGGTATAGGGATTCAGAGAAGGCAAGTAAAACTTGCAGAATGAAAATAAATGAAAGAATAAGTGGCAAAAAGTCAAGACAAACTGAGATCTTTCTGCACTGAAATATTGGGGTCTCATGGAATCCAGATCTAGTCACCTTACGCTGTTCAAATGCAGTTGATGATATGTAGAGAGACCTGGCACAATCATAAAAAATTGTTCTTGGCAACTTTTTGGGAATAAAAGCTAAGTATTAAACCTTCATGAAACTCAGCTGACCAGTACCACCATACACATCTCCTCATCAAATACAATAAAATGTACCTTTAAAAACTAAATCTCTATTTCAGACTCTTAATGGTTTACTTAGCACATTATGAGTAGTGGTTTATTATTATTATTATTATTCAGTCAAGCACTTAGTCAAGCAA
>NW_006921948.1:1358120-1363171 GCF_000298275.1 Orycteropus afer afer
TTTTATTGTTCCTGTATAGAGAGTACAGTTGTTGGCTTGCTGATGCCAAAGATCTGAGCTACTATGAAATTCCTTCTCCCTCTCTTTACCTTAGTCCCAAAGAAGTATTCTTCTTCAGTCATAGCATTGACCTTTCTTAGTCCCTATCATTCTCTCTTTCTTTTTATCAAGAAAAATGACAGCTAGCTTTCTTTTGAAGCTAGTTTTTTTTTTTTTTTTTCCCCACAAAGAAAAGTTTAACCAGTTTATGAGAATTATAGCATGGGTATCCAGACCACACGTAGAGAATAATGAAGCCAAGCAGATATACAGATGCTAAGAGAGTGGTTGGCCAAGGCCATAGTCTTTAACTCAAAATTGCCACTCATGACACATCATGGACTTTTTAGATACCCCCAAAAGAGCAAATTTTGAAATACAAAATCCACAAATGCATGAGTCCATTCTATCTGGAGGGTTTAAAATAATAATGGTGCTCTTTATGGGGAGTGAGATACTGGACAAACTATTTTATAAATGATAGCCATAGTATCCCTTTCTCCCTCAAGAGAAATGAATAACACATATTATTGCTGATAGTGCCAGATTTTCAAATGCACAAGCCAATTATAAATTAATATTCCAGGAGGTGTTATCTGACTGAAACTCTGGAGGAGAGCTAGATGAACTGATAGGTAAGCATAGATGAAGAGAGAGAGTTTTTGTTATTATTTTAAAATATTCCCATCTGCCTACGTAAGAATACCCTCTATGACAAATTCAATTGGAAGAAATACATCATAGTATTTTAGCTTACAATTTACACTAGAATCTGTGTTCA
Source organism: Orycteropus afer afer (assembly GCF_000298275.1). Lineage (NCBI taxonomy): Eukaryota > Metazoa > Chordata > Mammalia > Tubulidentata > Orycteropodidae > Orycteropus > Orycteropus afer. The sequence continues at coordinate 1,358,941 of NW_006921948.1, forward strand.
CAATTGCCAGTCATTAGATGAGATTTTTCCCCCACTTGTCTGTCACTTTGTTGTACTCTGATGGCTTGTGAGTTGCTGTGATGCTGGAAGCTATGCCACTGGTATTTCAAACACCAGCTGGGACACTCGGGGTCGACAGGTTTCAGCAGAGCTTCCAGGCTAAGACAGACTAGGAAGGAGGAAGTGATGATCTACTTCTGAAAAAAATGGCCACTGAAAATCAATAGAAATGTGATACATAGAGATCAACATTCTAGGCGTTAGTGAGCTGAAATGGGCTGGTATTGTCCATTTGAATCACATAAGCTCTGGTGGCGTAGTACCTAAGAAATTTGACTGTTTACCAAAGGTTGGCTGTTCAAACTCACCAACAACTCTGTGCAAGGAAGATTGGACAATCTAATTCCATCAAGATTTACCACCTCAGAAACCCAAGGGGGGTCACTGTGAGTTGGAATCAACTCAATGGCAGTGAGTTTAGTTTTTTATTTACTATGCTGGTAAGGTTGGGCAATCCTACTTCCGTAGTGATACTGCCTCGGAAACCCAAGGAGGGGTCGCTATGAGTCGGGGCCGACTCGACGGCACATAACAACAACAACAACAACATGCTGGTAATGATAAATTGAAGAGGAATGGCATCACATTCATCATGAAAAAGAACATTTCAAGATCTATCCTGAAGTACAGTGTTCACAGTGATACGATAACCTCCTTACATTTACAAGGAAGACCAGTTAATAGGACTATTATCCAAATTTACACACCAACCACTAAAGCCATTGATGAAGAAATTGATGATTTCTACTCATTTCTGCAGTCTGATATTTAATGAAACGTGCAACCAAGGTGCATTAATAATTACTGGTGATTGGAACACAAAGTTTGAAACAAAGAAGAGAGATCAGGAGTTGGAAAATACGGACTTAATGATAAAAATGACTCTGGAGACTACTCCAGAAACCACATAATAGAATTTTTCAAGACCAGCAACTTACACATTACAAATACCTTTTCAACAACATATATGGTGATGATACATGTGGACTGTGGTAGTTAAGGTTATGTCTCAACTTGGCTGGGCCTGGTTTGGAGTGGCTGAGCAGCTGGATATAGTTATTCCCCATGATGAGATTGGTAGTCAACTCCATGGTGGAATCTACTGGAGAAGCTGAGTAGTTGCCTTAGGTATGTGGTCTCCTTCCGGTATATAAGGAGAAATTTTGAGAAAGGTCTCTGAAGGTTTTTGGCGCACTTGGACCCTGCATGTAGCCGAGCCTTCATTTAGCAGACTGCCATGTTTCCTGCTGATCTTGGCACTGTCTCTGCACTTGAACTAGTGGCCTGTTGTGTTATTTGGTAATATCGGGACTGTCCCATTTTAGTTGTTGACTGTGGGCTTGTTAGCCTCAGCAGCCAGCAGCTGCCTAAGTGAAGATACACCTCTAGCTCCAGTGGGCCAGGAACAAGAGCCAGAGCTGAAGCTCGAGGTCGAGGGGCTTTCACCCAGCCCCTTGAGCTGGCACTTTGAACTTGGACTTCTAGCCTCATAAACAGCAAGAGAATAAATCCCTGTTTGTTTAAACTACCTGATTGTGGTGATTTCTGTTAGAGCAGCACCAGAGGTAACCAAAACATGGGCCTTGCTAGATGGAATACACAGGAATCAAATTTACTACATCTGAGGACACAGACAATGGAGAAGCTTATCGTAAGTCAAAAAAAGGCCTGGGGATGACTGTGGAACAGATCATATATTGCTCATATGTAAGTTCAAGGTGAAGCTGAAGAAAATTAAAACAAGTCCACAAGAGCCAAAATATAATCTTCATTATATCCCACCCAAATTTAGAAACCATAGGAGGAATAGACTGGATGCAGTGACCATCACTGACTATAACCAGGTAAGTTGTGGGATGACATCAGGGACTTCATACATGAAGAAAGCAATAAAAAGAAAAAAAGGAAGAAGACAAGAAGGAAAAGATGAAAATGGATGTCAGAAGAGACTCTGAAACTTGCTATTGCTATTTAATGTAGAGTAGCTAAGCAAATGGAAGAAATGTTGAAGTAAAAGAGCTGAACAGAATATTTCAAAGGGTGGCTTGAGGAAATAAAGTGAAATATTTTAATGAGTTGTGCAAAGTTCTGGAATTAGAAAATCAAAAGGGAAGAATGCACTTGTCATTACTCAAGCTGAAAGAACTAAAGAAAAAACTCAAACATTGAGTTGCAATAATAAAGGATACTATGGACAAAATTGCCTTATATTCAAGTTCAAGTTGAAGTTGAGGAAAATTAAAACAAATCCATGCGAGCAGCAAAAACATGACTTTGATTATATCCCACCTGAATTTAGAGGCCACCTGAGGAACAGATTTGAAGCACTGAACACCAATGTCCAAAGACCTAACGAGTTGTGGGATGACATAAAGAGCATCATATGTAAAGAAAGCAAAAGGTCCTTAGAAAAACAGGAAAGGAGGAAAAGACCAAATTGCATGTCAGAAGAGACTCTGAAACTTGCTCTTGAATGGAAAGTAGCTAAAGCAAATGGAAGAAATGATGAAATAAAAGAGCTGAACGGAAGATTTCAAAGGGCAGCACAAGAAGGAAAAAGATTATAATGAAATGTGCAAAGACCTGGAGTCAGAAAACCAAAAGGGTTTTCCATTTCTCAAGCTGAGAAATTTCTCAAGCCATTTCTCAAGCTGAGAAAATTGAAGAAAAAAATCACACCTTTAGTTGAAATATTGAAGGATTCTATGGGCAAAATATTGAAATGATGCAGGAAGCATCAAAATAAGATGGAAGGAACACACAGTCACTGCATCAAAAAGAATTGGTTGAAGAGCAACCACCTCAAGAGATAGCACATGATCGAAAATTGATGATGGTGAAGGAAGAAATCCAAGCTGCACTAAAGGAATCAGTGAAAATAAGGCTCCACAAATTGATGTAATACCCTCTAAGATGTTTCAACAAACTGATGCAAAACTGGAGGCACTCACTCATTCAGCCAAGAAATTCAAAAGACAACGACCTGGCCAGTCTACTGGAAGAGATCCACATTTGTGCCCATTCCAAATAAAGGTGATCCCAAAGAATGAGGAAATTATCAAATAATACAATTAATATCACACGCAAGTTAAGTTTTGCTGAAAATAATTTTAAAATGATTGCAACAGTACATTGAGAGGAAACTGCCAGAAATTCAAGCCAGAGCCAGAAGAGGATGTGGAACAGGGGATATCATTGCTGATGTCAGATGCAGAATACCAAAAAAATATTTACTTGTGTTTTATTGACTATGTGAAGACATTTGACTATTTGGATCATAACAAATTTAGGAAAATTTTGGGAAGAATGTGAATTTCTGAATATTTCATTGTGCTCATGAGAATCTGTACATAGACCAAGAAGCAGTCATTCAAACATAACAAAGGTTTACTGCATGATTTAAAAAAGTATGTGTCAGGGTAGTATCATTTCATCATACTTATTCAATTTGTATTCTAAGCAAATAATTCAAGAATCAGGACTATATGAAGAAGAACACAGCATCAAGATTGGAGGAAGTCTCATTAACCACCTGGGATATGCAGATGATGCAATCTTTCTTGCTGAAAGGGAAGAGGAATTTAAGCACTTACTGTTCGAGATCAAAGACTCCAGCCTTTAGTATAGATTACACCTCAACATAAAGAAAACTAAAATACTCAGAGCAGGACCAAGATAAAAAACATCATGATAAATGGAGAAAAGATTAAAGTTGTCAAGGATTTCATTTTACCTAGATCCACAGTCAACACCCCTGGAAGCTGCATTTGGCAAATCTTCTGCAAAAGAACTCTTTAAAGTTAAAGAGCAAAGACATCACTTTGAAGAGTAAGGTGAACTCGCCCAAGCCAGGGTATTTTCAGTCACCTCATATGCATGTGATTCACATCCATGCCTACATTTAAGTCAAATTTCCACCACTTATCAAGTGGACTTGTGAGTGACCTTGGGCAATTACATGCAAACAAGGAAGACCAAGAAGAATTAAAGCCTTTGAGTTATGGTGTGGCAAAAAATATTGAATATACCATGGACTACCACAAGAATGAAAAAATCCGTCTTGGAGGAAGTACAGCTTGAATGCTCCTTGGAAAGTAGAATGACCAGACTTTTATTTTTTTGTGATTTGGGTGAAGATTTACAGAGCAAATTCACTTTCCATACAGCAGTT
>NW_006921948.1:1364966-1367464 GCF_000298275.1 Orycteropus afer afer
AGCAACAATTTTGCTGGCTATATAATTCTTGGTTGAAACTTTTTCTCTTTCAGGGTTTTATATATACCATCCCATTACCTTCTCGCTTGCATGATTTCTGCTGAGAAATCAGAGCTTATTCGTACTGGCTGTCCTTTGTAGGTAACTTTTTGTTTTTCCCGTGAGGCTTTCAGGATTCTGAGAATGACCAGGCTTTTATCTTGTACTTTGGTCATATTGTCACAAGGGACCAACCCCTAGGGAAGGATATCATACTTGGTAAAGTAAGGGGTCAGTGAAAATGGGGAAGACCCTCAACGAGATGAACTGACACAACAGCTGCAACAATGGGGTCAAACAAAGCAATGGTTTTGAGGATGGCATAGGACCAGTGTTTTGTTCTGTTGTACATGGGGTTCCTATGTATGAGAACTGAGTGGATGGTACCTAACAACAACAGATGGATCTTCCTTAAAAGAGGAAATAAAGGGGAAAATGTGATATATTGTAAAATACTATGCAGATCTGCTTCACAGTACTGCAGGATGGCTAGAAAACTAAGACATGAACATAGTCAACCGAGCTAAGGCACAATGGGAAAGACTCCAGAAAAATCTGTGAGAAGACAGAGAAGTGAGGTAGTCTTTATTAGCATGGTGAATAAAGCTTCAAAGAGCACTTCCTCTTTGGGTGGGAGCCTTGTATGATGCACAGAAATGGGAGAAACAGCACTCATGGAGAACAGGACTTTATGTATGCCTCAAAGTAGTCAATGTGGTGACAGCATAATGAATGGGAAATGGAATAGTAGAAAATAAGAGGTGACCAGGAAAATAGAGGTTACGATTTAAACCATGATTCACATCCACACCTACATTTAAGTCAAATTTCCACCACTTATCAAGTGGACTTGTGAGTGACCTTGGGCAATTATTTATTTATCTGATTCTCAGTTTCCCGAAATTTTTAAATTGAGATAATTCAATTACTTTAAAGAATAACACAAAAAGCATAGATGACATTCCTAGCATAACTCATGTATAAAATTAGCACTGGATAAGCTAATGTACAGTTATTTATTTATTTTTGTTTTCTATCCTGAAGCCACAATTTATCAAGTTATAATTTATACAGGTACAGCCTGCTGTAAGAGACAATCCGGAAAATCTCTATGTATGAATACATTTTTGCAACTAAGATTGCATTTTAAATGTGCCACAGTGGATCACTTTTTAAAGGTATATTGTGGAAAACACTATTGAAAGAAGCAAAATTTGATCCCCACTTTCTCCATTTTCTGTTTCTAAAATCCAGATTTTCAAATATCAATTATATACATATATTGAACTTGCTATCCAAACAAACTTTGACCTAACACCAAAACCAATTGAGCTGCTTTCATGTGTCACAAGGTAGAACTATTGCACAGGATTTTCTTGGCTATAATGTTTACCGAAAAAGGAGCTCTGGTGGCTAGTGGTTAAAGCATTTGCCAATCAAAAGGTTGACAGTCCAAATCCACCAGTGCTACATGGGAGAAAGATGAGGCAGTCTCGTTCCAGAAAGATTTACAACTTTGGAAAGCCTGTGAGGCATTTCTACTCTGTCCTGAGGGGTTGCTGTGTGTCAGAATCAACTCGGTGGCCGTGGGTTTGATTTGGGTTTAATCTCTATGGAAGCAAATGTCCTGGTCTTTCTTCCCCAGTGCTGCTGAGTGGTTTCAAACTGCCCACCTTTAGGTTAAGAGTTGAGCACAAACCATTTGTGCTGTAAGTCCAAAGTCTCACGCTCTACAATTTTCCTTCTAATCAAAGATGTGTGATTAAAGATTCAGTCTTCAGCTATCAGCAGGAAAATCTCATTGACCATTATGATCTGTGACAGTCAGAATGTGTATATTTCTGAATCAGCCACAGGAGAAGGGACATATTAGCAGAACTGAGGCAGTATGTGCTGTTTGTTCTTGTCATGGAAAAGCACAGTTGGCCATTTGCTTGATAGAAGAGCCTGGACAGAGGAACAAAGCAGACTGCTTGGGTTTCAGTTTATAAAATCATGCTTAAGCATGTCTAATGTGCCCATTCAAGTCACTGTGAAAAGAAGGCTTACGAATTTATCCACAATAAAAGTTGAAGCTCAGACAGATTGAAACCGAAAATCAGAGCAGGACAGGTGGTAATAGAGCCAATACTTAGCTCTGGGAATTAAACGTGGCAGTACTATACTCTGATCTCATTTGCACTTGATTTTCTTGACCCAAAACATATTGAGGGATGGAAGGGGAAAGAAATAAGACCAGCTTGGTATTTAATTTGCTATGAGAATGAAGGAGAAATGTAGGCTTGACATAAACAGGTGCTATAATGGCAACTCTAACTGTACTTTGTTAGAAAGCAGTCGAAAAAAAAATAGATCTCTCTGCTGCGTTCATGAAACATGGAGCTAGTCCAGAAGCACCTGAACTTTTGAGATGATTGATATATTTGTCCTGAGGAGAGAGAGTTTGAAAAATGTAGCTT
>NW_006921948.1:1368156-1370836 GCF_000298275.1 Orycteropus afer afer
CCTCCTGATTTTAAACTATGCTGTATTCTCTTGTTCTATTTGAACACCAGCTTCTTTGTCTATGTACAGTCTTCCCATGAGCACAGTTAAGTGCTCTGGAATTCATATTCTTGGCAAAGTTATCCATAATTTGTTGTGATCCGCACAGTTGCATGTCTTTACATAGTGAATACAACACAGGTAAACATCTTTGTCGCATTCTTTCCTTTCAGCCAAGATCTATTTGCCATCAGCAATGATGCCCCTTATTCCACTTCCTCTTCTGAATCTAGCTTAAATTATTGGCATATAATTTTACTTGCACGTGATATTAATGATGCTGTTCAATAATTTTTGCATTCTATTAGATCACCTTTCTTTGTAATGGGCACAAATATGAATCTCTTCCAGTTGGTTGGCTAGGTGGTCTTCAAACTTTCTTGGCACAAATGACTGAGTGTCTCCATCGTGGCATTCATTTGTTGAAACATCTCAGTGAGTATTCCGTAAGTTACTGGAACCTTGTTTCTCACCAATTCCTTCAGTGCAGGTTGGGCTTCTTCCTTCAATACCATCAGATCTTGATCATAAGGAACCTCCTGAAATATTGAACATTGACCAATTCTTTTTGGCACAAGGACTCTGTAGATCCATCTTCTTTGATACTTCTTGCATTGTTTAATATTTTGCCTAAAGTATCCTAGCATAGTGGCTAAGACACTTGCCTGCTAACCAAACGGCTGGCGGTTCAAACCCACCAGCCACTCCTCGGAAGGAAGGTTGGGCAATCCTACTTCCGTAGTGATACTGCCTCGGAAACCCAAGGAGGGGTCGCTATGAGTCAGGGCTGACTTGACGGCACATAACAACAACAACAAAGTATCCTTCAGTATTACAACCCAAGGCTCGAAGTTTTTCTTCAGTTCTCTCAGCTTTAGAAATGCTATCTCTTTTCCTATTTCACTATCATGCTTTGTTTTCTCTAGGAGCCCTTTGAAATCTTCTGTTCAGATCTTGTATGTCATCATTTCTTCCATCATTTTAGCTACTTTCAAGAGCAAGTTTCTCACAGTCTCTTCTGACATCCACTTTGATCTTCCTTTCCTGTCTTTTTAATGACCTTTGCTTTCTTCATGTAGGATGTTCTTGAAGTAATCCCACAACTCGTCTAGTCTTCAGTCATTGTTGTTCTATGTGTCAAATCTATTCTTAGGATAGTCTCTAAATTCAGGTGGGATGTAATCAAGATTGTATTTTGGCTCTCGTGGACTGGTTTTAATTTTCTTCAGCTTCAACTTGAACTTGCAGATGAGCAATTTCTTTGTCTGTTCCACAGTCAGCTCCTGGCCTTGTTCTGACTGATGATATTTAGCTTCTCCGTTGTCTCTTTCCACAGATGTAGTAGATTTTGATTCCTGTGCATTCCATGTGGCAAGGTCCACATGTATAGTCACCGATTATGTTGTTGAAAATAATAGTATTTGCAATGAATAATTTAATTTCAGACTGTAGAAGTTGGTAAAAATCTTCAGTTTCTTCATCTTTGGCCTTAGTGGTTGGAGTGTAAATTTGAATAATAATTGTATTAACTGATCTTCCTTGTAGGCATAGGGATATTATCCTACCACTGATAGCATTGTACTTCAGGATAGATCTTGAAATGTTCTTTTTTGATAATGAATGTGATGCCATTCCTCTTCAATTTGTCATTCCTGGTATAGTAGACCATATGCTTTTCTGATTCAAAATGGCCGATACCAGTTCATTTCACCTCACTAATGCCTAGGATATCAATCTTTATGCATTCTATTTAATTTTTTACAGCTTTCAACTTTCCTAGATTCATACTTCATACATTCCATGTTCTAATTATTAATGAATATTTGCAGCTGTTCTCATTTTGAGTCATATTCCATCAGCAAATGATGGTCCCAAAAGCTTTACTCCATCCATGTCATTAAGGTTGTCTCTACTTTGAGGAGGCAGCTCTTCCCCAGTTGAATTTTGAGTGCCTTCCAACCTGAGGGCCTCATCTTCTGGCACTATATCAGAAAATCATCATTCACCTTCCCACCCCTGTTCAACTTGTTTGTCTATGTATCCACTTGTAGGTATTGTTATTACTGTTGTTGCATGTTGTGTATGTAACAGCATTTACCTATGTTGTCTTTAACTTGTGCTCAGAATGACTTTTAATATGCAGATAACATTTTACCATTATTTCACTTTGTGGTGGTTATGTTTGTGTGTCAAGTTGGCTGGGCCTGGTTGAGTGGCTGGGCAGCTGGATGTAGTATTCGCCATGATGAGACTGGTAATCAACTCCATGATGGAATCTACTATGAGCAGCTGAGTAGCTCCCTTTGCGTATGTGGTCTGCTTTCTGTATATAAGGAGAAGCTTTGAGAATGGTCTCTAGTCTATGGCACGCTTGGACCCTGCATGTAGCCATGCTATTTCTCAGCAGCCTGCTATGCTCTGCCGACCTTGGCACTTAAATGGACTTAAGTTAATGGCCTGCCATGTGGATTGGTAACATCGGAACTATGTCTTTTTACTTGTCAACCTTGGGGCTTCTCAGCCTCAACAGCCAGTAGCTGAGTGAAGAAATGCCTCTAGATCCAGTGGGCTGGGAGCAGGAGGCAGAGCTGGAACCCAAAGTTGAGGGGCTTTCACCCAGCCCCTAGAGCCTGGCACTTTA
>NW_006921948.1:1371101-1375283 GCF_000298275.1 Orycteropus afer afer
TTTTAGGAGCTCTGGTAGCATAGTGCCCAAGACACTTGACTGTTAACCAGAAGGCTGGCAGTTCAAACCCACCAGCCACTCCTTGGAAGGCAGGTTGGGCAATCTACTTCCGTAGTGATGCCACCTGGGAAACCCAAGGAGGGGCCACTATGAGTCGGGGCTGACTCAATGGCACATAACAAAAACATCAGCTTCTCAGGAAAATTAGACTTCCTATATGGTGGTTGGCTTCCCCCATTCCTTGAGAAAATATCCCAAGAAAACCAAGTGGAGAATCAAGTCTCTGCCTTTTCCATTCTAGCCTTGGAAATCAGGCAGCATCCATTCCACTGCATTCTGTTAGTAGTAAGCAAATCATATGGCATACTCAGTTTCAAAGAACAGGGGTAGACTCTAGTACCTGATTGGATTGTTTCAAAGCCAAATTGTTGATGATTATGTGGGATGGAAGATATAATAAGGAGCTCTGTTTTTGTAGTGGGTATGGTATTTGGCTGCTAACCAGAAGGCCAGAGGTTTAAACCCACCAGCTGCTCTGCAGAAGGAAGATGAGGCAATGCACTTCTGTAAATATTTACAGCCTTGGAAACCCAATGAGGGTTGCTATGAGTCAGAATCAACTAGATGGCAGTGAGTTAGGTGGATTCTTTTGGAAATACAATGTGCCAAAAGAACTAAGCCTTAAACCAGGGCCTCATGATTTTTAGATTTTCTTAGTTTCTTGAAGACAGCTACCTGGCCAACTGACTGGAAGAGATCCATATTTGTACCCATTCCAAAGAAAGGTGATCCCACAGAATGTGGAAATTATTGAATAATATCAATAATATCACACACAAGTAAAATCTTACTGAAGATAATTCAAAAATGGTTACAGCAGTATATTGACAGAGAGCTTTCAGAAATGCAAGCTGGATTCAGAATGAGGGATATCATCGATTTCAGATGGATCTTAGTTAAAAGCAAAGAACACCAGAAAGATGTTTACTTATACTTTATCGACAATGCAAAAGCATTCGATTGGGTGGATCATAACAAATTAGGGATAACATTGAGAAGAGGAATTCCAGAACACTTGATTGTACTCATGAGGAACCTGTACATAGATCAGGAGGCTGTCGTTCAAACAGGACAAGGGGATAGTGCATGGTTGAATATCAAGAAGGGAATGCGTCAAGGTTGTATCCTTTCACCATACTTATTCAATTTGTATGCGGAGCAAATAATCAGAGAATCTGGATTATATTAAAAAGAACATGACATCAGGATTGGAGGAAGACTCATTAACAACCTGAGATATGCAGATGACACAAGCGTGCTTGCTGAAAGTGAGGATAACTTGAAGCACTTACTGATGAAGATTAAAGACTATAGTCTGCAGTATGGATTACACCTCAAAATAAAGAAAACAAAAATACTCACAACTGGCCCCATAAACAGCATCACGGTGGATGGAGAAAAGATTGAAGTTGTCAAGAATTTCATATTACTTGGATCCACAATCAAAACCAATGGAGGCAGTAGTCAAGAAGACATCAGATGATGTATTGCATTTGGCAAATCTGCTGCAAAGGACTTCTTTCAAGTGCTAAAGAGGAAAGATGTCTCTTTGAAGACTAAGGTGTGTCCAACCCAAGCCATGATAATTTCAATCACCTCTTATGCATGTAAGAGCTGGACAATGAATAAGGAAGACCAAAGAAGAATTGATGCTTTTGAGTTGTGGCATTGGAGAAGAATGCCAAAAGTACCATGGACTGCTAAAAGAACTTACAAATCTGTCCTGGAAGAAGTGCAGCTAGAATGGTCCTTGGAAGCAAGAATGGTCAAACTTTGTCTCACCTACTTTGGTTATGTTGTCAGAAGGAACCATTCCCTGGAGAAGGATATCATGCTTGGTAAAGTGGAGGGTCAACGAAGAAGGGGAAGGCCCTCAATGAGATGGATAGATGCAGTGACTGCAGCAATGGGCTCAGGTATAGCAAGGACCGTGAGGCTGGCACAGGACTGGGCAGTGTTTTGTTCTGCTGTGCACAGGGTCACTATGAGTCGGACACAACTTGACGGCACCTAACAACTAATAGCAACAGTTTCTGGTATATATCTCTGCTTCATATATATGCAAGTGTGTATCCACAAATATAGACATACACAGGTGCAAACACAGATGTGGACATACAGCTGATTATAAAGCAGAAGAATGTAAGCTCCATGTTGTATGGTTTTTGACTTTTGTTTTGTTATCCTTGTTTCTCCTCAGTAATTAGCATGTTAGGCACGTAATACATGCTAATACAGTAACATGTAAAAAAAATAGCACAGGAGTACTAATGAAAATATCTCCTTGAGAGAGGGAATGGTTGGTCAACAAATGTAGAAGGAATACTTTATTAGCATAAAAATATAGTATTTGTGAACTGAATAAGTGAATGAATAACAAATGTAGGGATAATACACTTGATGCTGATCGTTTCTATTTTTTGTTTAGAAGAATATCATAACAGATTTTATGTCTGGTCAATTTAGTTATAGCTACTTTTAGTTGCATTTTAGAAATTAGTTTGGCTGGTCTTGATTGATACTTCCATACAATAATAAAGAGAAATAAATTGCAATTTTAGAAAGTAGAAAGTGATTTAATGCTTCTATGTTTGAATAGGATTAAATCTAGGCAGTGGCACATTTACAAGGTACAATTTCAATGAATAACCTCTATGACCTTGTATAAGTTGATATACCACAGATTTTCCTCAAAGATATATTACAATTCTATCAATGTTATGAAGATCTCTATGGATGCCTGGAATTGTCACAAGTTGTTTTTCTCTTTGGCCTTGGTTTGTATGTTATAATTTCACAATAAATAGTATTTTCCTTTGTAAAGATTTTAAAGTTGTCTCCTAAATTTCAGATGGGCAATACCTGGAAGTAGCAAAAAATAAAAAAGAAACCATGGCATTGATTTGATTCTGACTCATAGAGTCCCATGGGTTTCAGGGTTGAACTGCCCTCCCTTGGGTTTTCGATTACTATAATCTTACAAAAGCAGATCACTGGGCTTTCTTCTGTACCACCACTTAGTGGATTCCAACCGCCAACCTTTCCATTAGCAGCCTTGTGCAACTGTTTGTACCATCCAGGAAGAGCTAAAAATAACCCAGATTAATTCACTGTGAGAAGAGATATTTATATTATGCCTTCATTTCTAAGTATTTTCCCCCTTAACATAAAGAGCATTCCATTTTTAGACTAAAAGTAAATGATAGACTGAGGGCATTATTGAAACAATTTGCAATAAGCAGGTGTGTGAATACAGCTATTTGTTTTAGGGGATAATTTGTCATTTGCAATGAAAGGGGTGTTTTCTAGGAGGAATAATTAAACTTGGCCTATATCCAAAATGTATATTTTTATAGCCAAGAACAAACATGTCAGTTTCACAAGTGAGCAATGGTCCTGTCCTTCAAGTGCTCTTTTTCCAGATAGGGAAACAAGTCTGAAGAGAAGTGACTTCCTAAGAGTATATAGCTAGTATGTAGAATAAAGGGAGCTCTCATGGCCTAGTGCCTAAGGCACTTGACTGCTAACCAGAAGGCTGGCAGTTCAAATTCACCAGCCACTCCTCGGAAGGCAATCTACTTCCCAGGAGGGGTCGCTATGAGTCAGATCCAACTTGATGGCACACAACAACAACATGTAGAATAAATGGAATCATGGTTGCCAAATTCATGCCGTGCTTATGCTAAGTCAATCTAAAAGGTTAACAACTTTGATAATCTTGTTAAAATAAATAAATAAAAGGGAAGAAAAAAGCAAGCCTGTTAATGTGGTAATGGATGTAGGGGGATGACTGCCATCGAGTCCGTCCCGACTCACAGTGACCCCTCCTGGGTTTTCCGAGGCGGTATCACTACAGAAGTAGGTTGCCCCAACCTTCCTTCCAAGGAGTGGCTGGTGGGTTTGAACCGTCAGCCTTCTGGTTAGCAGTCCAGTGGCTTAGGCACTATGCCACCAGAGCTCCCAATAGAGTAATGTCAGTCAAAAATCACATTATTTCAGATATCACATGTTTTTAAAAAATTGCCTTGGAAAATATGACACATCCCTTATTTTGTCATTTTTTTCCTTAGGTTTTGGATGAAATTGTGACCCAAGTTCTTTACTGTTTATACTGAACCATTG
>NW_006921948.1:1375638-1379058 GCF_000298275.1 Orycteropus afer afer
TAATAAGGAGCTCTGGTGGCATAATGCCTAAGGCATTTGACTGCTAACCAGAAGGCTGGTGGTTCAAACCCACCAGCCACTCCTCGGAAGGAAGACTGGACAATGTACTTCCATAGTGATACTGCCTCGGAAATCCAAGGAGGGGTCGCTATGGGTTGGGTCCGACAATGATATTTTAGAGTTTTAGAGACTTTACTCCAAGTCTTTGTATAATGTATACATACATGTGCAGACATAGATGCATATACCCCAAAACACACATCATACATATTTCATTAAACTTTCACAGCCTGCTATTTTTGTCCTAAAAGAATATTATAAGTATTTTCCAGGTCATTCAAATTCTCACTAAATATTTTGATGGCTATGTAAAAGGCCCTAATATGGCTATTACAGGCTCCTTAACCATTCATCTACTGGTGAATATTTAAGTTACTTTCCTATTTTGTATTATAAACAATGATATGGTTAATATTTTGGTAGCATAATCATTCTTTATGCTTGTGATTATTTCTTTAGCATAGCTTCCTAGATGTTGAATTATTTGAATAAATTATATAAATCATTTAGGGCTGTTCACACATACAGCAAGTTTGTTTTCCACAAATTATAGAAGGTCTTTGTAAGGTTTCTAATTGCTTTTAGCTTTGTGCTTCAGATTGTAAAGCTCAAGAATGAAGGCGATTTGCTTGTGTTTCAGTGCACTTCCACTGGAGCATCTCAGCTCTGTGACCTATAGAGCCAGAGTTCAGCCATAGGTGTAGTTGTTGTGTTAGGTGACATCAAGTCAGCGCCGACTCATAGTGACCTTAACCACATGGTTTTCTAGCAATTGTATTTTATTATTATTTTGAAGTGATTTTTTTTCTAATAATTGTGTATAATATACTAAGAAACCCTATATTCCAAAGGATGATGCCCTATTCAAGTATATCTTAAAGGAATGAAGTCATGTAACAAATTGCATATATTTGTCCCCACTTCTTGGTAACAGATCATAACATAGCACTTCTGTGTTCAAATACAAAAGACTCATCCAAATATTAAATTTGGGGCTTGACTTCAACATCTTCATGCTTTACTGACTGACTGGGATGATTACGACTCATTTTAAACCTGATTTTATCAAGGCACAAGTAGGAGGCTTCTTTCTAACACACCGAATCTCTCAGTTTATAGTCAAAAGAACGTCCAGAAGCATAATCGAGTCCCAGGATCTCCGCTGCATCACTGACTGTAAATTTCTCCCACTTTTCTTCCTCTATGGACACTGGCCATATACTTATTTTCCCTGCAAGTAAGATGTGCTTCCACATCAAAGAGAAGCCATTAGTTTTTCATTCCTAAGGGTCCTTCTAACCTAGCAATTGGCTCCCGTACTGATTATAGCTTAGAAAGCACTATGTGACAGTTTTCCTCTGTAACACATGTGGTCACCATGAGTGGAATCTACTCTACAGCAACTAACACCAAATAGGGGTCTTTCTACCTCAAGGAAGGAAGGGGACATGGTAATATGCATTAAACACACTCTGGAAGGTCTCCCTTATCTTACCTCATCCTCGGGACCCTGTGAAAAGTAAGGATTATCAGCACATTTATCAGAGGAGGAAACTGAGGCTTTGAGACCTGGGTGTAACCCCTTTGAAGACACCCTGCTTGTACGTAGCAGAATCTAACTCCTCAAGCTATATTTTGTTCTCAAAGTACTTGATAGTAGTTTTCTTCTCTACTCTCAAGCTTGGTTTCTTTGGAGGCTTCTGATGCAGAACAAGAGGGATTACAGTCACACCACGCGTCGGCCTGCCCGAACTGGGATTCCTTTCATCTGAGCCTCATCTCAGGGCTCACTGAGGACTGAACAGAGACAGATAGAGTGGTTACAGCACAGTATCAAAATAGAGAAGACAGCAGGATTCAAATAGTATTTCGTACATACTTTCACTGAGAGCCAGTATTGTTATAAGAGGGGGAAAAGGAAGAATAAGCAGCTTCATCTTATCTTCCTCATACGCATTCAGATTATAGACTTAGAATACATGTCTGAATTTATTTTAAAAAGTTGCCATTGAGTTGACTGTGACTCAGGGTGACCCCATGTGTCCGAGTCGAACTGTGCTCCATAGGGTTTTCAATGGCTGGATTTTAGGAGGTAGTTGCCAGGACTTTCTTTTGAGGTGTCCCTGGGTGGACTCGACCTCCGACCTTTTGGTTAGCAGCATAGCACATTAACCATTGGTACCATCCAGAGACTATTCTGAGTCCATATGTCTCAGGGAACAAAAAGAATCCTAATCTCATTTGCTGCTAACTTGATTCATATTTTAAAACTTTTTGGTATTACTTTTTTAATATGGACTCAGGCACCAGAGCACACCTAGACATTCATACTATGCTATGGAGAAAATTAATTCCAAGCATGATAATATCATAGAATTTGCCTTACTATAAATAGTAGAATGTCAATTATTGTTGGAGACCTGGAGTGTGATGCTTGGAGTTGTGTGTCAATTTGGCTGGACCACAATTCTGAGTGGTTTAAGCAGTTGTGATGTGGGTTATTCTCATGATGAGATCAGATGTTTATGTTTTGATCAGCCAATCCATTGAAAGGGAGTTTCCCTCGGTGTGTGACCTGCTTCCAGTATATTTATGGACATCCTGGGAAAATGGGACACTCTTCTGTGGATCGGGATCCTGTTGTGCTGCCTACAACTGTCCATGAGCGAAAACTCCACCATTCGGCCTAGTGAACTTGGATTTTTCATTTGTCAAAGTCAACAGCTGGTATACAGCCTGTCAAACTTGAGCTCGTCAGCCCCTGTAGCTGTGTGAGGCAGGAAAAGCCTCCAGCTTGACGTTTGATCCAAGAACTTGGGACTTGCCAGTTTCTATAAGTGTATGGCCCATTTTCCTAAGACAAATTTATCTCTCTATATATGGAGCTGGGAGATATGGTAGCATATTGCCTAAGGTACTTGACTGCTAACCAGAAGGCTGGAAGTTCAAACCCACTAGCCACTCCTTGGAAGGAAGGTTGGGCAATCTACTTCTGTAGAGATACTGCCGCAGAAACCCAAGGAGGGGTCGCTATGAGTCGAGTCCAAATTGATGGCACATAACAACAACAACAACATACATGGAACTCTGGTGGCGTAGTGCTTAAAGCATGTGATTGCTAACCAGAAGGCTGGGGTTCAAATCCACCAGCACTCCTCAGAAGGAAGGTTGGGCCATCTACTTTTGTAGTGATATCCCCTTGGAAAGCCAAGGAGGTGTCGCTATGAGTCAAATCTGACTCCACAGCAGTGAGTTTGGTTTATATATACATATAAGCTTTACCGGTTTTGCTTCTCTAGAGAAGCCAGCCTAACACATGAAGTGTAGTTACTATATAACTCATTCTCTTCCCTCCTTTCG
>NW_006921948.1:1379338-1380032 GCF_000298275.1 Orycteropus afer afer
AACCTTCCTTCCAAGGAGTGGCTGGTGGATTTGAACCGCCAGCCTTCTGGTTAGCAGTCAAGTGCCTTAGGCACTATACCACCAGAGCTCCTACTTGAAAGATTACAGTTAATTAACAAAGACATTTAATCTTGATAACAACCACAGGAAGGAGGAAATAGTGTTTGTTTATACCAATGAAGAAACTAAAAGTCAGGGAAGTCCAGTGACCTGATCTAGGATACACATCAAGTAAGAGGTGGAGACAGATTAGAATGCTAGTCTGTCTGACTCCGATATCTGTGCCAAATTATATATCAACCATGACCTTTGTTTTCCTATCTGCCATCATGTGTTTTCATTTTGCTCATTTAACAGACATAGTAGTCTAGGTACAGAATATTAGATTTACAAAACCAAGATCCATCAGGAAAATTTCATATTAGTGTTTTTAGTCATAAAACATAAACCAATTAAATCACTTATCATACATGTTGTTGTCGTTGTTGTTAGGTGCCATCGAGTCATCTCCGATTCCTATCGACCCTATGCACAGCAGAACAAAACACCACCCAGTCCTACGAAAGCTCTGTGAACCTTGCTATACTTGAGCTCATGGCTGCAGCCACTGTGTCAATCCATCTCGTTGAGGGTCTTCCTCTTCTTTGTTGACCCTCCACCTTACCAAGCATGACATCCTTCTCCAGGGAATGGT
>NW_006921948.1:1384123-1384971 GCF_000298275.1 Orycteropus afer afer
ATGTGTAACCCTGTTGGCATTTGAAACACCAGTGGCACAGCCTCAAGCCTCACAGCAACATGCAAGCCATCACAGTACAACAAACTGACAGACAAATTTGTCTCCCTTAGCTGTTGGAAACCTCTCCAACCTCCCCTTACCTGGATCCCTGCCACTGCTTTGTCTGTCATCCAGGTGGCTTTTCTTTCCCCCTTGCTTTCCTGCCTCTTGGAGATGGAGCCTGGGTCTCCCACCTTATCTGGCTGATCTCTGTCACTGCTTGCTCTGTTGTCCAGCTGGCTTTTCTTTTCCCCTGCTTTTCTGCCTCTTGGGGGTGAGGCCTGGGTCCCTCACCTTAACTGGATCCCTGCCACTGCTCACTCATACCCATACCATATGTAAATAGACAAAATAAAGAGTATCAAGTATAATAAAGTAATTTAATTTGATTGAACAAACATTTTTTTACAACTAGGGCAAATTAAAGGCAGTGCTGTGCTTAAGTGCTTGGCTTTGAACTGAAAGGTTGATGGCTCATACTCACCAGCTGCTCTGAAGGATAGATATATTAAAATCTGCTTCCATGAAGATCACAGCCTAGCAAACATTATAGGGCAGTTCTACTCAGTGAGATTAAGACAAAATCTGCATAAGAAAGAGTTGGACTCCCAATTTTAAGAGCCTGCATGGCTCCCGGAATACTTACAGACAAGCACATCATTCAACTCAAAAAACTCACTGCTGTGGAGTCCGATCTGACTCATAGCAACCCTTCCTTGGGTTTCCAAGGTGGTCTCACTACAGAAGTAGATTGCCCAACTTTCCTTCTGAGGAGTGGCTGGTGGGTTTGAACCGCCAGCCTTCTGGGC
>NW_006921948.1:1386011-1389464 GCF_000298275.1 Orycteropus afer afer
CTAAGGCACTTGACTGCTAACCAGAAGGCTGGCTGTTCAAACCCACCAGCCACTCCTTGGAAGGAAGGTTGGGCAATCTACTTCCGTAGTGATACCGCCTTGGAAATCCAAGGAGGGGTCACTATGAGTAGGATCTTACTTGACAGCAGTGAGTTTGGATTTATTTTTGGTTTTTGCTATAACATGGTAGAGGGTGTGGGTTAGGATAGATTCAGAGTCACTGAGCATAAGGAAGCTTATATATTATTTCAAGAAAGTGATGTTATAGATACCAAATATGGCATATAATTAAGATTTTTTTTTTTTTAAGCTAATGATTTCCCTAGTCATTCAGAGATGACTGCATTGACACTAGGATCTGAGCTGGGCCTTGAAGCTTGGTGTAGGATTTACGGTGGAGAGAAAGTCACACAATAGCAATAAAAGCATGGAGACAGGAATCGGCCATGTACATTTGGAAATCAACCTGAATAGAAAAGAGATTTCAGAAGTAAGGAAGTTGTGAGGAATCAGGTTAAAATGGTGGGTGAGTGAAAGTGAGTCTATTATTTATTGAATTCAGATGAAAACACCTATGTTTTGGCCATATTTGCACAATGTGGGGCTGGTACTTAGGGAAAAATGAAGGATGTCTGTGGCACAGCCTCTACCACCCCACTGTCCTGAGCATTGCCCTCAGAGTGAGCCAGGCTGTTCCAGGCCCAGGATTGATACTGGGGTGATTTCCCTGCCTAGTTGGTTTATAGTCACATAACTAGTAAGAGACAGGATTTCAAGCAAGGTTGGTCTCACTCCAAATCTCAGACTCTTTCCAATTCAGCCCACTGCCTTTACCTTTGGGGTTTTCTTCACCAAGCAAACTCTTCAGATTTGAAATATACTGATGTCATATCTTATTCTTCTCATCTTCAGGGTAAACCACTGCAGTCACTTCAATGGTTTCTCTTAGGATATGATTTGCCATCCTCTCTGTATGTGCTTGCTCTCCTCTGGCATGACCCACTCTGACAATAAAAAATCACATGCAGATATAGATACATTTGGTTCTCTATGTATCAGAATGTACTTAATGCACACCATCAACTTTGCTTAAAAAAAAATATAGTGCTGGCCATTGCATTCTATAGGTGCAGCTTATCTAAGGGCGGAAGGTCATTTGAGTCTATGAGTAAATAGAGAATATGTTAATGTAAGCATCATTCCCTTTAATGTTATCTTGGTTGCTGTGCTTTCAAATCAATGTGAAGGAAAGCAAACAAATAGCATATATGGAACTACACAGTATTAAAGACAAAATGTGCTGTAAACAAAGATTGCATATTTGAAAGCAGAATGAAGGAGGCAATTTTCCTTAAAAGCTAATAATTTGCTACTAACCACTAAGGGAAGAAGCTGTTGCTTTGTTGGCCCATTTCCATTGCCAATCTACTTTTCTAAAATTGCAAGTAGTTAAATAAAATTAAATACAAAGGACTTCATGAACACCTTTGAATTTCAAATCCAAAAGGTAGCTCAGAAGATGTATAATGATTTTGTTTTACAAGGTCATCCAGTAAATTTTATTTTAAAAAAATTTTTTAATTAGAAAACTCTTTCAGAGCAGCCACTGGGACAAAGTCACTTTGGAAATGTTGCCATAGCCCACAGCACAGATGACAGCCTATCTCAGAATGTCAGGGGAAGAGACCAGCTGAGAATTTGTGTTTATGAACAATCCATATATTGTATGATGAGAATATTCCTAACATACAGAGGAAGGAAAAAAAAAAAAAAAACAGGAAAGGAAAATAGAAAAAGAAATCAAAGTGTCTACCCAAACACAGTCTGAAAACTAGACTGTCTGTTGCTTGTAAAACCAGAACCAGGTTTTTGTGTTGTATTTCGCTTGATAATAATATTTTATGAGAGAAATATAAATCAAAACAATCTGATGATGTAGTTAAGAGGAGGAAAATTGCATTGCAGTTCATCTTGTTTATTACAGGCAACATGAAACAAGGTTCTTCTCTGAAGAAAGCATTTTATGAGGGGGAGAGTTTTTTAAAAGGACCCTTGATCGAAAAGGCTGGCTCTATCTAGCATTGTTTGAAGAGCAGAACACCAGCCGGAAATCTAATTTAAAACCACTGGATTTGGTTTGATATTAATAAAGGTTACAAAATGGGATTTATAAATATTTCATATGATTCTTGTCCATGGGTTGGTGGTAGATTTGCTTATTTTTACTACTTTTTGCACAGTAGCATATTGTTTCTGAAATTGTGTTTTTCCTTCATTCTATAAATTAAATTTGCACAATAGTGTATGGAAGTTCATCAGGGGAAAAAAAATCTTTCTTCACTGTATGTAATATTGCCCCCCCCAAAAAAATACAGTATACAAAAGAGCAGCATGGTGGGCTTTGGGTTTTCGATATTTACCTTTTAGTGTTTAAAATTCAGCAGAGATTTCTCATCATACAATATATACATTTTTCATAAACACAAATTCATTTTGAATATATGGCCACAACTCCACAGGACTACCTTGTTTTCCTGAGGCTTGCAAGCTTTCCGCCTTGAACAGAGTACAGTCTTAACACTTTTCTATTGCTAATTTTAGGGGAAAATATTTGCATTTTACTTTTCTGACAGGCTTCCACCTTACACAGGCTTTTTGGATTTTCAATTGCAAATAGGAAAGCTGTTAATGTAAATGTTTTCTAAATGAAGACTATTAGAAGTCCATGAACGTTCTGAGTATAAGTAAGAGCACCTGACTTTTCTATTACTGTTCCTTTAATCAGAAGCAATTCTTGATAAAACATAATTCACTGAAACCTTCGGACTACATAGAAGTCACGAAACTTGACCTTGCTGTGTGATCTTGCATGCATAAAGTAACCTCTCTGGGTTTCTGTCTTCTTATTTGTAAAGGAGGGAAAATCTTTAATACATGATATTTAATTACTCCTACAACTTTAATATTCTATGATTCCCTTTAATGTTGGGAACAAAATATTAGCTCACAGGGTAAATAAACCAAGATTCATTCAGCCATGTTTGAAAATATATTTACAATTAATCATTCATTATTACCAATACATTTATGTCCCTGACCTCAATTAAGATGTCATCTAGCAAGAAAGAGAAAATGTTAGTGCAATCAATCACAAAACAAGGAAACACATATATTAATGTTACAGGTCAAGAGCCATAAGAATTTATGCAGAAATAACATTCTGCCAAAGATGATAAGTAAAGACTATGAGGAAGAAGTTGCACTTGATGCCCAGCCTTCAAGAACAAAGAGTTCCAGTATGAGCAACCACTTCTGGCAAAGGCAATGACATAAGCAAAGATGCTCTCAACAAATAAAATGCTACTATAGGTTTGGAAGGAGCTCTGGTAGCATAGTGCCTAAGGCACTTGGCTGCTAACCAGAAGGCTAGCGGTTCAAACCCACTAGCCACTC
>NW_006921948.1:1391259-1392014 GCF_000298275.1 Orycteropus afer afer
AAACTAATACAATATTTATTCTTCTGTGATTGACTTATTTTATTCAGCATAATGTTCTCCAAGTTCATCCACATTATGCAGTGTTATGCAGATTCTATGTTATTCTTTAGGATTGCATAGTATTCCATTCTGTGTATGTACCACAGTTTGGTTATCCATTCTTCTGTTGATGGGCACCTAGGTTGTTTCCATCTTTTTGCTATTATAAACAGTGCTGTGATGAACATGGGTGTACATATATCTGTTCTTGTCCTGGCTCTCACTTCTTTAGGATATATTTTGTAATGAGATTGATAGATCAAATAGTATTTCTCATTCCAACTTTTTAAGGAATCACCATACTGCTTTCCACAGTGTTTGTATCATTTGACAGTCCCATCAGCGGTGTATGAGAGTCTCAGTCTCTCCACATCCTCGCAGCGCCTAAAGGGTCAGGGAGGCTGCATCTTCTGACTTCCTCTAACCCCACAAGAGGAAGACAGGATCACCATCATTAGCCCAAGGCCTGTTCCTGTGAGGCCGGACATGCTGCCTCCCTCCAGCCCTTTCACCAACCCTGACACCAACTGTACCTCCAGTAGCACCCACCACCTCTCTGCTGGGTTCAAGAATTCACTGCAGTGGCCACACAGAGCTCACAGATTGTGGGGTTTGTTAGGGAAGCAACAGGCTACAATTCAAGTTCAGGAACATGCTTAGTCTCTCTCAGCCTGCTGTCTCTCAGCCGACAGTCTCTCTCAGTCTCTCTCCCAGCA
>NW_006921948.1:1392654-1393777 GCF_000298275.1 Orycteropus afer afer
GCTAATAATCATGAGCATTTCTTCATGTGTTTTTTGGCCACCTGAATATCCTCTTTGGTGAAGTTTCTATTCATGTCTTCAGCCCATTTTTTAATTGGATTGTTTGTCGTTTTGTTATTGAGGTGGTGGAGTTTTCTATAAATTTTAGAGACAAATCCTTTGCCAGATATGTTGCTGCTTAATATTTTTTCCCAAACTGTAGGTTCTCTTAGAAATAAACCAGAATATTTTCTTCTAACCCTCTTTCTAGATATTTGCCAGTTATATTTTCAGCATGTTCAAAGGTAGGAAGAAGCGGCAGCTTCCACCAGGGAACATATCTTCAGAGACTTTTAATGTAACTGGACATGACCGTAATAAAAATGTTTGGCCTAGAAGGGTCAAGAGGACTGGATCGCCCTCTGTCGAGCTTTGGAGTTAAAGTTTTGGGAAAATGTAGAAGGGTACATTTTAGTGTGTCCCTGTATTATCCAAAGAAATGATTTAATTCCAACCACTAAAGTCATTTCATCATAATTCTCAGAATTTTCTAAGCAGTATCAATAAAAAGGAAAATGTATTCACAAACTCCATTTTGCACTGTTATTAGAAACAAAGCAAAAGTAGCTTAAAAAGTATTATCTTGCTTGAAAAAGCAAGAAATAATTAAACATTGGAGATTTCAACCAACGAAAAGGTGAGTGCATAAAAATATCCCCAGGAAATTAATGTTGCTTTCAAAGAATATTAAAATATTAAATCCATCCCAACATCTGGGAGATAAATTCTCTTTATGCTGCTTTTTTTTTTTTTTAAATGAAGACTGAGTTATATTTTGTCTACACAAGAAAATAAAGAATTTGATGGAGTTTATTCTGGCCCCCAAAGCAACTAAGACAAATCATTTTCTGCATTTTTTTTTCTCAGTTCAGCAACAAAACAAAATAGATTTTTTTTCCTCCTAAAATATAGTCTTATTAAATTCCACAGTGAGGCTTGGACTGTATGAATACAAAACTGTTACTTTATATTCAAATCTAGTCCAATTATAAGACTGTGCAATCTTGAGCTAAATCGTTCTCCCTTGTCTTTAAGATAAATGTTGACTTAGAGATTATAGCAGAGAATGAAACAAAAATTGATC
>NW_006921948.1:1393877-1394509 GCF_000298275.1 Orycteropus afer afer
AAATTTCTTAAATGCTGTTTTTATTGTTTCAAAGTAGTCTTGTTTAGTCCTTAATACTGACAATTTATCTCCCTATTCCAGTGATAATTACTTCAACTGATATTAGGAAAGAAATGTTTTTCCCTCTTAGAAATGTACTTTCCTTGATGATGTTGTTGTTATCTTTTATGATATACTTTCATTAGAATTAAGTCTGTTTTTACCCATTGCCTTTCCAGAAATGCATTGTAATGAATCTGTACCCCCACCCTCTTTAGGAAGATCATAGTAATAGGCTTTCCTAGGCCCTGATGAAAAAATTATCTCCTTCAGTATCCAACACCAGTTTTTAGTCCATAATCTCTTGGGTAAGAGTAAGTCATCTGTCTTCCCCGCTGCATAAATGCAGAAAGCCAACATGACTGTCACTGCAAAGACTCACACAATATGTGGCTATAAGAAAGGATTTAGATCAGGCTGTTGATCACAAAGATATTTACTTTGAAGTTTGTAGTAGGACATCTGAGTAGCCCCTTTTTATATATCATATCCGACTTGATTGCTTGCTGAAAGTGAGGATGACTTAAGGCACCTACTGATGAAGGTTGAAGAATACAGTCTGCAGTATGGATTACATCTCAACATAAAGAAAA
>NW_006921948.1:1395099-1397083 GCF_000298275.1 Orycteropus afer afer
ATGATGGGCTCAAGTATAGCAGGGATTGTGAGGCTGGCGCGGGATCGGGCAGTGTTTCGTTCTGCTGTGCATGGGGTCGCTATGAGTCAGAAACGACTCCACGGCACTTAACAACAACAACAACAATCCGACTTGATGGCAGTGAGTTTGGTTTTTGGTTTGATCTATCTATCTATCTATCTATCTATCTATCTATCATCTATCTATTCATGCATGCATGCATGCATCCATCCATCCATTCATCCATCTATCCATCCATGCACCCACCCACACATATATTCATCTCTCCATTGCTGAAACCTTAATTCAGGCTCATGTAATACTTTTCATCTATAATATGTCTTCTGGTTGGTCACTTTTCAGTCTGCCCTCCTCTTTCTGAATTCAACAGCTAGGTTATTTTAAGCAATGACTCTGATCATATCTCCCTGTTCATAATCCTACAGAGGATCGCCATGCAAGGGCCTCTGCCTGCCATGTCTACCAACCCGCCTTTCTGGGCTACCCTGCGGTGCCTCCTCATCTCACAGCATTCCCACCAATCAAAGCGAACCAGGGGGCCATGATGCTTTCTTATGTCTGTGTCTTTACTTATTGTCCCCTCTAAAGATGATCTTTTTCTCTTATTACCTCATACCTAAATCCTATTTCCCTTTAAACATGTGTGTCAGGTCCCTCATTTTTTACCCCATTTGTTAAGAATCTTCCATCGTCTTCCTACCTGCCCTCCCAGGTGGAAGTTAGTTTGTATCTCCTCTTCTGATCACCCATAGCCCCATATGTACCTTCTTCTTATGGAACTAATCATTTTCTACATTGTAGATAGTATTACTATTTATATAAATTTCTTATTTTTTCTACCATGCCAGAGTCATGTGAAAGGCATTGTAGAATTGTTTGTTTCTGTGTCCCTCACAATGTCTGGTACAATACCCTGAACTTTGTATAAAAACGGCTTTATGAACAGTTTTTGCAAAAATGAGTAACTATTATTACTGGGATGACTGGAGAGGTAGTTGGAATCTCTACTCGAAACAAAGTTATTCTGCATCATTTTAATGGAAGACAGCATTGCATACAGGGAAGAATATGGCATGGAAGCAAGTCTGGGTTCACAATAAACTCTATTATGAGTTAGAACTCGGGTTGGGGCAAAAATGAGTGTTTGTTTCAATGACACTCCAGTTCTTGGGCAGATTAATATTATCTATCACCCAAGGGCATTGCGAGTATTAAATTATGTAATTCATGCACATCTCAATACAATATCTGTTATGCTCTCAACTGATATATTCTCTCAGTACTTTGACAATACCATTCCACTGTAATTCTGACATCTATTGCTGCTATTAAAAGTTCTCCTGTAAGTCACTTTTGGATTCTATAGGTCATCTGTCTTTATCTCTGGCTGCTTTTAAGCTACTCCCTTTGACTTTTACGTTTCGTTATCCCACTGATATGTGTCTAAGTGTAGATTGTTTTCTATTAGTTCAATTGCGTATACTCCGTACATATAGATTTTTAGATTTATATTTTTTATCAGTTCTAGGAAACTCTCACCCATTATTTATATTATTTATCTGCTAGTCTCATTAGTTTTTTCTCCTGTTACTCTAATTTGACAAATAGTGAACTGTCTATCCTCCATATCACCTAACTGGATACATTTTATTTTCTTTGTCTCTCTGTGCTGCATTCTATGACATTTCTTCAGATTTATTTCCAGAAGAGTAATTATCTTTTTCTGTGTCTAGTGTGCTATTTAGGAGCTCTGGTAGAGTAGTGCCTAAGGCATTTGACTATTAACCAGAAGGCTGGAGGTTCAAACCCACCAGTCACTCCTTGGAAGGAAAGTTGGGTAATATACTTCGGTAGTAATACTGTCTCAGATACCCAAGGAGGAGTCACTATGAGTCGGGTCCAACTCCACAGCACATAACAACAACAGTGTGCTATTTAATCTATTTACAATCATGTTTATTTC
>NW_006921948.1:1397577-1399897 GCF_000298275.1 Orycteropus afer afer
CATATGTTTTGTTTTCTTGTGTGTTGGATGATCTTTGATTGTGTGTTTATACTCAGTGAATCTTAATGTGTGGGAACCCAAGGAAATAAAATGGAAAGGCTTTTCTCCGCATAGGGATTTGTTTGTGTTTCTACTTGGAGCTCACAGATGTTAATGATCTGGGATGATATTAGCCCCTCAGAAGTTCCCAGTATGTTGTAGAATTTTTAGGTTCTACTCTGTCATCTTCACACTGACAAAAGGCTTAGCTTCCCTGTGTGTTACTAATACCAGCATTTTAATCCAAGACAACCTTCCTTCTGGGATGTGCTTACTGCTCACATCTCCACATACTGAACTCAGATCACCTTGTGTATGTGCTTGAGTGTGTCTCTGTGTGTGTGTGTGTGTGTGAAAATGACCTAGGACAACCTCTTCACTTAAGAAGTACAATGTATCATGAAGACAGTTTCATATAGAATTAGCTGTTTAGAGGTGACATATGTCCAGCATATATGTTCTGTCATACTTGAAGGGAAGGCTACTGATTGTATATAACTTTTACTGGAGTATATAATTATTTGTCTTGTTTTTATACTTTCAATTGCTGTTTATATGTATATTTGCTTTTTTCAATAGTTTTTGAGCTTATGTAGAGCAAGCACCATGTAGTCTACTTCAATGGTATTCCCATAGCACTTGTAATACACTAGGTTCTCAATAAATACCTGTGTAATATATACAGAAAAGTTCCATACTCTTTATTCAACTGAGCAGAATATATAGTGAAAACTAAGAATATAAGTTATCCTGAGATGTTCTGAAAAATAATAGATAAGAATAGCCGGATGTGAACTTATGTATCTATTTATAAAAACAGAATATAATTTTGAAAATTCTGAGTCTCTAACATTTTGTGACTTTTTTTCCCCTTACACTTTCCTTTCGCCTCCTTTGTTCCAAATCCTTATACAGAAAGAACATCAAAAGCATCAATACTATTTTATTCCATGCCCTGGAAAATAAAACAGGTAAAGAAAGACAACAAAATAGTAACTTGTTTTAAATGTGAAATTTAAAAGTCTATATTTAGTGAGACTGTATCACATTATTAGCAATGCCGTGGGACATAATGGAACCTTGATGGAGGTAAAGAATAATTCTACCATGTGGATTATTTAATGATACAGAAAATTAAGATTATAAGAAAGAAAGTTCTGAAATAAAACTGTTAATTAAAAGATCAAAGAGAAATTCGTAGTCAATGCTTAATTATCAAAGACCACTAATTTAGATTGTGCACTTCCTCCTTCTTTCTGGCTGTCTTTTGCTCACTTAGAGGCTTCATTGTGACCGTCACTGGAGGGTGGGAAGAGAAAATTAAATGAGCCGAAAGTCTGCTCAATCCTTTCAGAGAAATGTTAGCAGTTCTGATAAAGGATATATAGAGAAGATATTTAACCTTAAGATTCAAAGGTGCTTTGTAAACCATGTATGTTCCTTGACCATATTCACATTAATAAACAAAAATTAGGAATATATACAGTGATTCAGTACTTGCATTGGTGCTGATCCATACACGTCATGCCTGAGGGTCAAAAATGCAGTAGAGATGGCCTGCTGGCCAGATATTTCCCACATTATTCACCTTTCCTAGTCAAAGCTCTGAAATGAATCTTCATTTTCCAGCTAGAAACTCAAAAATTGTTTAAATAGTTCTGAACGGTCAACAGGCCCTGCCCAAAGAATGAAAAGATTGGCAGTAACATAAAGTATATAAGTCTTGGGTTTGGCTCAAAGTCTTTCTCACATTATCCTCTACAGCAACTGAAATTACTGAAATGATACTTGAAAGAGGACAGCCCTCATCCATTACGACGTGAATACCATTGACCCAGGTAAAGTAAGTAATCTGTTTTCTTGGTTAGTTGCATGTTGCAAAGTGGACAAGAGAGTCTAACCAGGGGCTTTTGTAAAAACAGAGTCTTAAACGTATTTTCTCCCACTTTACCCAGGACCTCCTATTGTGATCCCTTTCATAGCTGTTGGCAGTGGTAGCTGGGCACCATCTAGTTCTGGTCTCAGGGTTGTGGAGGCTTGGGTTGATGTGGTCCATTCATCCTTTGGACTAACTGTTTCCATGCGTCTTTGATTTTCTTCACTTTTCTTTGCCCTGAGCAGGGAGAGACCAATAGTTGCTCCTTGAATGGCCACTCACAAGCTTTTGTTTGTTTGTTTGTTTGTTTTTTCTTTCTTTCTTTCTTTTTTTATTAGGATTTGGGTGAAGATTTACAGAGTAAATTCACTTTTCATACAGCAGTTCACATATACTTTGTCTCAT
>NW_006921948.1:1400297-1406323 GCF_000298275.1 Orycteropus afer afer
TTCACAATAACGGACTAATACAATATTTGTCCTTTTGTGACTGACTTATTTCGCTCAGCATAATGTCCTCCAAGTTCTTCCACGTTATGCGGTGTTTTTCACAAGCTTTTAAGACCAGTCGATACTCACCAAAATAGGATGTAGAACATTGTCTGTGTGGACTATGTTATGCTAATTGACCTTGATGTCCCTTGTGACTATGGTCCTGAACCTGCAGGCCCGGTGACTCATTCCCTCAAAGCATTTGGTTATGGCTAATACGTTTTCATAACTTTGCTCCCTGAATACTCTGTTTGTGGCTCTAGTCCCATTGCCTTTCCACCCCTGTTCAGCTTGTGTGCGTATACATCCACTTGTAGATTATTGTTGTTACTGTAGTTGTAGGATTGTCTATGTAATAGTATTTACCTTTCTTGCCCAAGGCTGGAATCCTTACAGAAGCCGACTACCACATCTTTCTCCCACAGAGTGGCTGGTGGCTTCAAACTGGCAAATTTTTTGTTAGCAGCCAAGGGCTAAACTTCTGCACCTCCAGGGCTTCTATCAAGCACTAGGCACTGTATATATAGTATTTTTAATCTGTATAATTATTTTTATTTCACAGACTAAAAAAAAAAAAAACTGAGCCTGGGATATTTTAGTGACTTACTTGAAGATACATAGGGAATAAATGAGAAATTGAGTACTGAATAAAAGTCTGTTTAACCCCAATGTCTGGACTGCTTGCTTTTCCATTGTAAACAGTGACTTTTAATGAACACTGCTTGCAATTGTGGCTAAGATTCCAATGGAGCAGAAGAGGGTGCATTTGGGGATTGGTTAACTTGCTCTCTAAGCTAACATAGCAGAGTATCCAAGATGGCAATATGAGGCCATATTGACCACCTGTTTTGGCGGGTCAAACACCACAGTCTCCTGTTCTCCCATTGTTAATGTAATTGCATGGTTCTGTAGAGTTTTTTCCTTGTAAATCACCAAAAAAAAAAAAAAGTTGGTGTAGTTTAAAAAATAGAGTATATTTGGTCCACCTGAATCGAGGTGTCTTGTAAGTATACGATCAAAACGTTTTCAAGCTTAAGGCATGTTAATGTGTCACACTGATTGAATTCTCATTCTGAAATTAGTTCAACTACAACACTGGAAAGCATAACAGAGAAAGCAAAAGGTGCTAAAAAGAACAGGTAGAGCAGTGAATATACAGAGAAACTGACATAACAGTGGAAGGATACCTAGCTGCTGAAGACCAGTGGCAGTCCGAGCCTGCCAAACCCTGTGATTAGCTGCCATCCCAGTATCCCAAAGGGTAATTAGGGATTGGAGCGGCATAACACAGGATAATAGAAGGGGCTAGGAAGAATTTCAGCATGGCACAATAGCACGTGCCAGCCATACAAAGGCTGTGCATTCAGTTTGAAAAATCAATGAAAGGAAGAAAATGCTGTTAGTGACTGCGATTGTTGGAGGGCTCACTTCAAGGTCGTGGGTGAAGCCGAATCTAGTGTCTGTGAACCAAGAACAGGCTCACAAAACTTTAGTTCCAAAAACACCTTTTCAGGGTCGCTTTGATTTTCAGATCTACAAAATTTCAAAGGGATTCTGAGTTGCATAGAGAGCCAGTTTTTAATTACGCAGTTCTTTCCCCAGAGGGGCCCCATGAATGCTCTGGTATAGCCTCCTGAGCAATGTTCTAGTATCAGGCTACATACAAACTATACAAAGGAAATGAAAGGCTTACCACCAATCCCTATGCAATGACCAGTAAAAATAACCCAAAATAAAAATAAGAGTATAAGATTTCAATTATCTTTGTACTTATTAAAAAAAAAAAAAAAAACGCTGCCATCAAGTCATTTCCAACTCATAGCAACCCCCATTGAGTTTCCAAGGCTGTAAATCTTTATGGAAGCAGACTGCCTCATCTTTCTTCTACGAAGCAGCTGGTGGGTTTGAACCATGGACCTTTTGGTTCTCAGCCAAATGTCAGGCATGTATTAAATGTTTAATTCATGGATAGACCCAGTAAGCAATCTGTGAGAGATACCAAGAACCGTGATATATATTCTTTCCCTGAGGAAACTGAGGAAAAGCAAAATATTTTGCAGAAGTTAAAATGATAAAATGCAAAAATAATTGATGCCTTGGCATAAGCCTAACTGTACATGGTGAGCAGTTCAACTACTGAGGTTATATTTCTTAAACTCTCTGAATCTCAGCTTTCCCATCTAAACAACTTGAGACATTGTGAGAATCAAATTTATAAAAGTATATGAAAGTGAACTTCCATTTCTGCTTCTCTAGTTCTCCTCCTAAAAACCTAAAACAAACATAGGGAAACTTGGAAAGGTGGAGAGAAGTCAGACTGGCTAGGAAGCTTGAGACACCTGAAAAACAACACAGGTTAAGTAATGGGGTTTCTTTGTCCTTGAATCACATACCCCAGGCTTGGAGCTGGAAAAACCAGCAACCTGGAATTGTCAATGGGTGCAGACACAAAGAGCCTGCTCTCTCTAGCTGATGCAACAGGAAAGCGGTAGTGTAAAAAGAGAGAAAGCGTTTATAAATTCACTGCTCAAGTGGGATTGGAGGCCTCTGCTCTCACCAGACTGTACGAGGTGACCCAACAGGCCTATGGGGTAGTGATAGAGAAAGCTGAGGAAGAAGCCAGGACTGTCATCCATGCCAGATGGTGATGAGCCCTAGCCTCTGTGCTGTCAGTAGACGTCTGTGGAGAATGTGGATTACTCTCCCACCTGGCAGTAACAAGGCACCCCTGCCACTCCTCGTTTAGGTGTTGTCAAAGGAAGCCTAGTGGAGTATCAGGAACCGTACCATCACCCAGAGGTAAGGACAACATCACCAATGATGAAGAAGCATGATATTTAGTATTTGAAACACAGTAACGAATGACAGAAAGAGAGAAGGTTTAAGGAACTGGCTTTGATTATAACACTCCTTGACTAACCTCCAAATTCTCAGGCTCCCAAAAGCTTCATGGAAAGGATGAAGTGGATCAACTCTTGGGAGGGGAAAAAACAAAACAAAACAAAAAAAGATTCACTGATATTTAACAGGAATTAATGTGAGGATGGGAGCCCTGGTGCCATAGTGCCTAAGACATTTGACTGCTAACCAGCAGGCTGGCAGTTCAAACCCATCAGTCAGTCCTCAGAAGGAAGGTTGAGCAAACTACTTCCGTAGAGGTACTGCCTTGGAAACCCAAGGCGGGGTCGCTATGAGTAGCAGTTGATTCAACAGCAGTGAGTTCTTTTCTTTTTCTTTCTTCTTCTTCTTCTTCTTTTTTTTTTTTTTAATGTGAGAATGGCACAGGACCAGGCAGTGTTTCATTCTGTTGCACATGGCATGGCCATGAGTGGGAGCTAACTCAATGGCACCTAACAACAACATATACCATCCAGCTACAAAATCTCTTTGTGAAATGTGATTTGTAGACAAAAATATAGTAAAGGTGAATATCACATAGTATAGTATTTAAGTGTGTTGTTCACACCAGATCTAGCTATAACATTGATGAAAATATGATTATCGTTTTTAATCACATCTCACATAGATGATTACCTAATTATCATCCCCAAAGTCTTTGTAGCTTTTAATTTAGCCTTATGCATTTTTAAAGAGACAGCTGAAAGAAACCACCTGGTCAGAATACTAAGAATGGGAAAAAAATCAGCTGTCATAAATAAATGGACTTACTTTACTTTTTAGTATATTGTAAATGCATGACAGAAATTTGACACAAAATTAGATTTTTCTACTTTTCCTTCAAATCAATGTTATAAGAAAAAAGTTTTATCTCACAAATGACAAAAATAGAATTTCCAATTAAGAAGTATTGCCAATTAAACTCAGTATAGGGTCTCCCCTCCCATACTTTGTGTGTGTGTGTGTGTGTGTGTTTGTGTGTGAAACTGTAGGGGAAAAGATTAAGGTAGAAACAGCTCTTGGCAGGTAAAAAAGGACAAATATTATGCATTTTCTTACATATGCACTGGTGTGAGTATGAATATTAAAGAATAAAATATATGAATGTGCAGCTCTGAGTCTTGGGAAAGACTCTCCCTATGCATTTAACCTCCTGAAAATTGCCAAAATTGTACACTGAATTACAATAAACTCTAACTATCTGTTCAAGGAACACTGGGGACACAATGGTCCAGCACTTCACTGCTAACTGAAAGATTTGGAGTTCAACTCCCAGGAGCTCTGTCAGAGAAAGACCTGGTGATCTGCTCCTGTAAGGCTGTAGCCTCAAAAACCTGATGTGGCAGTTCTACTCTGTCACACGGAGTCACTAGGAGTCCAAGTCATTTCAACAGCACCCAACAACAACAAGGGTATCTGTTCACACTCACAGTATCGTCAATCAGACAAGTACATAATGTGCAATTGCTCCTCTAAGAAGTTCTTAATTTTTAAATTAAGTTTTATATAGCTTGCTCTACCAAGCCCTGATCAATAAGAGTACAAGAGACCAGAGGAGTGGCCCTGCCTTCAGTACACAGTGAAAAAATTAGCTTTTGCACAGATCAGTATGTTATAGCTAAAACCGGGGGGGGGGGGGAAATTCTTGCTGAGATGAAATACTTTAAACACCTATTGACATTTGAAACTGTTTGCTTTCTGACCTTTCATGACAGAATGAGTCCAACAAGTAAACAGAGAAATTACAGATTCTATTGCTGTAAGGGAATGAGCTAGGCAAAGGGAGAAGCAAACATGTGCCCTGAACAAAACCTATAGTAGCATGAATTGCTTAAATACATTGGCCATGCCCAGGAAGGCAGTTTCTAAGAGATGATGGATGAACCCTCAGGCGAGTTCCTGGCTTCCATATGTATTAGCAAAGTGCTTCCATTTAAGGTGTCTTGTGGCATAGTGCCTAAATCATTTGACTGCTAATCAGAAGGTTATTGGTTCAAACCCACCAGCTACTCCTCGGAAGGAAGGTTGGGCAATCTACTTCGGTAGTGATACTGCCTCGAAAACCCAAGGAGGGGTCTCTATGAGTCAGATCTAACTTGATGGCAGTGAGTTTGGTTTATGTGTGTGTGTGCAATGACTTGAAACTCCTATCTTATAATAACCTCTTGAATTACCCAACATATGTGTGTGCATGTGTGCATGCACATGCATGTGCACATACACACAACACACTACTTCCTTTACTCCCACTAATTAACATCTTTCACTTTGTCTTCCTAATGTCTTCTTATTCTATTATGGAAAGTATAGGCTATAAGTAACCGTAGAAGACACATTGTGGTTAGCTGCTGTGGAATTGGCCTCCAACTCCTGAAGACCCCATGCACAGAATTCAATGCTGCCTGGTCCTGCACCATCCCCATGACCCATTGTGCATGGTACTATTGTGATCCATATGGTTTTCACTGGTGGATTTTCAGAAGTAGATCACCAGGCCTTTCTTCCTACTCTGTCTCAGTCTGGAAGTTCCACTGAAACCTGTTCAGCATCATAGGAAGAGAGAAGTTGCCACAGAAAGATGGGTGCTGGATGCACATGAGGCCCACTGGTCAGCAATGAACCCAGGTCTCCCACAAAGAAGGTAGGAATTCTCCCACTGAACCACCAGTGTCCCTAGAACACTTATTAGGATAGGGATAGTATGTATTTCAGACCAACAAATATTTCCTGATCAACTACAAGATGTCAGAATAGATGTTAGACACACAGAAATAACATATCAGAAAAGGGTCCAGGGTTCAGATATGAAGTCCTCTGTTCCATCTTATACCATGGGTGCCTAAGTAAGGCACTCGGCTTCAGGAACATACAATCACCAGCATTACAGTCACGCCTGGGGCCTTCATGACCTAGTCCAGAGGTTCTTAAAGTGCTCTCCCCAAAACAGCAGCATCAGATTCACCTGAGAAGTTCCTGGATCAGACATCAAGCTGGAGGCTTTTCCACATCAAGCTGGAGGCTTTTCCTGACTCTTGCAGCCACAGGGGCTGAGGAGCTCAGAGCTGGCAGGCAGTACACCAGCTGTT
>NW_006921948.1:1407948-1409098 GCF_000298275.1 Orycteropus afer afer
TTTGAATTATCTTCAGTAAGATTTTACTTGCATGTGATGATAATGATATTGTTTGATAATTTCCACATTCTGTGGGATTTCCTTTCTTTGGAATGGGAACAAATATGGATCTTTTGCAGTCAGTTACCAGGTAGCTGTCTTCCAAATGTCTTGACATAGCCAAGTGAGTCCCTCCCGTGGAGCATCCATTTGTTTAAACTTTTCAATGGGTATTCTGTCAATTCCTAGAGACATTTTTCCGCCAATTCTTTCAGTGCCACTTCGACTTTTCCTTCAATACCATTGGTTCTTGATCATATGCCACTTCCTGAAATGGAGGAACATTGACCAGTTCTTTTGGGTACAGTAACTGTGTATTCTTCCATCTTCTTTTCATGCTTCCCCCATCAGTCAATATTTTGCCCATAGAATCTTTCAATATTGTAACTTGAGGCTTAATTTTTTTCCTCAGTTTTTCAGCTTGAGAAATGCTGTGTTCTTCCCTTTTGATTTTCTACCTCCAGGTCTATGCACATTTCATTATAGTAATTGGCTTTGTCTGCTCAAGCTGCTCTTTGAAATCTTCTGTTCAGCTCTTTTATCTTGTCATTTCTTCAATTTCTTTACCTACTCTCCATTCAAGGGCAATTTTCAGAGTCTCTTCTGACATCCATGTTGGTCTTTTCTTCCTTTCCTGTCTTTTTAATTACCTCTTGCTTTCTTCATGGATGATGTTTTTGATGTCAACCCACAATTCTTCTGGTTTTTGGTCATTAGTGTTCAATGCATCAAATCTATTCTTTGGTAGAGGCAACAAAATCAATCTCTTCCAGTTGGTTGGCCTTCTAGTTTGCTTCTAAATTTCTTTGCATAAATGACTGAGCACCACAGTGCTGCATCTATTTGTTGAAAGATCTCAATGGGTATTCTGTCAATTCTTGGAGGCTTTTTTTTTTTTTTTCCATAAGAATTCTGGTGGCATAGTCCCTATGGCATTTGACTGCTAACAAGAAGGTTGGCAGTTCAAACCCACCAGGCCATCTGCAGAAGGAAGATTGGGCAATCTACTTCCATAAAGATTTACCACCTCAGAAACCCAAAGAGGGTCACTATGAGTCAGAATCAACTCGATGGCAATGAGTTTTTTTTTTGTTTGTTCGTTTGTTTTCAC
>NW_006921948.1:1409828-1416933 GCF_000298275.1 Orycteropus afer afer
TCCATCTGGTAAGGTCCATGTGCATAGTAGCTATTTATGTTGGCGAAGAAATGTATTTGGAAGAAATAAGTTGTTGGTCTTGCAAAATTCTATCATTTGATAACCAGTATCATTTCTATTACCA
Organism: Orycteropus afer afer; assembly: GCF_000298275.1. Taxonomy (NCBI): domain Eukaryota; kingdom Metazoa; phylum Chordata; class Mammalia; order Tubulidentata; family Orycteropodidae; genus Orycteropus; species Orycteropus afer. The sequence goes on from NW_006921948.1 coordinate 1,409,953, forward strand.
AGGCCATATTATCCAGTAGAAGACTACCAATGTGTCTTCTTTGTTTCCAACTTTCACATTCCAAACATCAGCAATTATCAATGCATCTTGATTGCATGTTTGGTCAATTTTAGACTGTAGAAGTTGGTAATTTTCAATTTCTTCATCTTTGGCTGTAGTGGTTATGTGTAAATTTGAATTATAGTCATATAACTGGTCTTCCTTGTAGATGGATGGATATTATCCTATCACTGACAGTCTTGTTTGTAGTTCAGGATAGATCTTGAAATATTCTTCTTCTTCTTTTTTTTTTTTAAATGCACCTTTCCATGTCTTCCTTTTCCTTAGTGATATTGTACGTCACACACTTAGTTATATTGGTTTTCCCTTCATCCATATCAAAGCTATCTCTTAATTATCCATCTCTTTTCCCTTCCTACCTTTCCTATCTCTGGTAACCAACAAAGAAAATTTCCTTCCCTGTGTAAACCTTTCCTTGACTTTTTACAATAATGGACTCATATAGTGTTTGTCCTTTTGTAGTTGACTTATTTCACTCAGTATAATGTCCTCAAAGTTCATCCATGTTATGAGTAATTTGCTAATTCTTCATTATTTTTTTAATGTTGCCTTGTATTCCATTGTGTATGTACCATAGTTTGGTTATCCACTCATCTATTGATGGACACTTAGGTTGTTTCTGTCTCTTTGCTATTGTGAATAGTGCTGCAATGAACATGGGTGTGGATATATCTATTCATGTCCTGGATCTAACCTCTTTAGGATGTATTCCTAGTAATGGAATTGCTGGATCAAATGGTATTTTTATTTCCAACTTCTTAGGGAAGCAGCACACACTTTTCCCAAGTGGTTGTACCATTTTACAGTCCCACCAGCAGTGTATGAGAATTACAATCTCTCCACACTCTCACCAGCATTTGTTGTTTTCTGTCCTGTTGAAGTTTTCTATTATTGCTGGAATGAGATGATATCTCATGGTTGTTTTGATTTGCATCTCTCTGATGGCTAATGATTGCAAGCATTTCTTCATGTGTCTATTGGCTGCCTGAATATCTTCTTTGGGAAGTGTCTGTTCATGTCCTTTGCCCATTTTTGAAGTGGATTCTTTGTCTTTTTGTTGATGTGTTGAAATTTTCTATAAATTTTAGAGATAAGTGCCTTGTAAGATATCTCATTGCCAAGGATTTTTTCCCAATCTGTGCATTCTCTCTTTACTCTTGGAGAAGTCTTTTGATGTACATAAGAATTTAATTTTCTCTTCTGCTGTTTGTGCATTTTGGTTATATTTGATGGTCTATTTATGTCACAAATTAGGGCCCAAAAGTTTGCTCCTATCTTATCTTTGATGAGCTTTATTGTTTTCAGTTTTACATTTAGGTCTTTGATTGACCTTGAGTTCATTTTTGTGTATGCTGTAAAGTATGGATCTTGTTTCATTTTTCTGCCAATGGATATCCGGATTTGTCAGCACCATTTGTAGAAGAGACCCATTGAATGGGTTTTCAGCCCTTTGTCAAAGATCAGCTGTCCATAGGTAAATGTATCTATTTCTGGACTCTCAATTTTGTTCCACTGGTCTATATGTCTACATTTTTGTACCAATTCCAGGCTGTTTTCACTCCAGTGTCTGTGTAGTAGGTTTTGAGATCAGGGAGTGTGAGACCTCCTACTTCTTCTTCAGTAGACTTTGCTTATCCGTGCTCTCTTTCCTTTCCATATAAAATTAGTGATTGTTTTTTCCATGTCCTTAAAGAATTTTGATCGCTCTGGGTAGTATTGGCATTTTCACAATGTTCAATCTTCCTATCCATGAAAATGGCATATTTTTCCATTTCTATAAGTCTCTTATAGTTTCTTATAGTATCGTGTTGTAGTTTTCTTTGTATAGATCTTTTGTGCCCCTGGTAAGATTTATTCCTAAGTATTTTATCTTCTTGGTAGTTACTGAAAATTATATTGTTTCCCTTATTTCCTTTTCAAAGATCACTTTGTTGGTGCAGAGGAATCCAACTGATTTTTTATGTTGTTCTTATATCCTGCCACTGAAACTTTCAATTGCTTCTAATAGTTTTCTTACTGAGTTTTTTGGGTTTTCTACATATAAGATCATGTCATCTGCAAATAGAAATAGTTTTACTTCTTCTTTGCCAATTTGGATGCCTTTTATTTCTCTTTCTTACCTTATTGCCCTGGCTAGGTCTTCCAATACAAGGTTCAATAGAAGTGGTGATAGAGGGCATCCTTGCCTAGTTCCCATTCACAAGGGGAATGCTTTGAGTCTCTCTCCATTAAGAATAATGTTGGCTGTTGGTTTTGCATGTTGTTGATGTGCCATCAAGTTGGACTCGACATATACTCTTAATTATGTTGAGAAGTTTCCTTTCTAGTTTCAGTTTGCTGAGAACTTTTATTAGGAATGGATGTTGGATTTTATCAAATACATTTTCTGCATCAATTGATATGATCATGTAGTTCTTCTTCCTTTTTTTATTTATATTGTGGATTACATTAATTGTTTTTCTAATGGTGAACCCTCGTTGCATACCTGGTATGAATCCCACTTGGTCGTGGTGTATTATTTTCTTGATATGTTTATCATTATGTTTTTTGATATTTGGAAGTATGCCATCCTTTTCTATGTTCTGGGACAGCTTGAGTAGGATAAGTGTCACCTCTTCTTTGAAGATTTGATAGAATTCTCCAGTGAAGCCATCCAGGCCAGGATGTTTTTTGTGTGTTTGTGTTTAATTCTGCTTTGGGTACAAATTTACCGAGCAAAATTTGTTTTACAGTCAACAGTTCATGTGCATTTCATGCCCCAATTATCATCCCCAACCATAACAAACTCCCCTCCCCTCCCATCACTGTAGCTATCTTCTCCCTGTGCCCTTCTTAAATATGTACTCCTGTCTGTCCAGGTTTCCTAAGAGGTGTATCTCTCTAGAGTAGATGGGTGCATTTCCTTGGGATAGGTGTTCTGCATGTAGGTCTTTCTACTGTTGGGCTGAGAACCAATCCGTAGGAGTAAGTCCAATTCTAGGCCCAAAGGGTAATCCAGGGCCATAGACTCGGGGGTTCCACCAGACTCTATCCGACCCGTAATTCTGGTCATTTTTGTGATTTTGGATTTTGTTCCACATTTTTCCTCCCACTCTATCCAGGATCTCCAGATTTGATGGTTTTTAGAGCAGTTGACATTGGTAGCTGGGCACCATCTATTTCTTCTGGTCTTGGGGTCCATTATGTCTTTGGAAACTAAGTTTCCAGTGGCCTTTATTTTCTTCACTTTTCTTTGCCTCAGGTGAGAGGACACCAATAGTTTCATCTTAGATTGCTGCTCAAAAGCTTTTAACACTCCAGTTGCTACTCACCAAAATAGCTTGTGGTACAAGATTTTTGCGTACTATGTTGTGCCAAATGAGCTTGCTCAATTTCTTCCTTTGTTATGAGTCTGTTCAAATTTTGTACTTCAGCCTATGCTAGTTTATGTAAGCCTTGTGTGTTTCTAGGAATTTGTCTATTTCTTAATTTATTGAATTTATTGGAGTACAATTCTTTGTACATCATTCTTTTTTATGATGATGCAACATCATTCTTCTTCACTTTGTCATTCCTGGCATAGAAGACCATGACCTTATGATTATCTTATTGAAAATGGCCAATACAAGTCCAAGTAACCTTGCTAATGCTTAGGATATTGATTTGTATTCATACCATTTAATTTTTAATGACCTCCGATTTTCCTAGATTCATATTTCATACATTTAACATTTCAAGTATTTATGGATGTTTGCAGCTGTTTCTTCTCATTATGAGTTGTACCATATCAGCAAATGAAGACCCCTACAGCTTTACTCCATCCACATCATTAAGGTCTTCTCTACTCTGAGGAGGCAGCTCTTGCCCAGTTGTATTTTGAGTACCTTCCCACCTGAAGGCCTCAAATTATGGTACTATATCAGACAATGTTTACCTGATAGTCATAAGGATTTTATCGGTCAATTTTTTGAAGAAGTAGACCCTCCTGTCCTTCTTCATAGTCTGTCTTAGTCTGGAAGCTCCACTGAAACTTATTCACCATAGGTGACCCTGCTGGTATTTCAAATACTAATGGCATAGCTTCCAACATCACAGCAATATTCAAGCCACCATAGTATGACAAACTGACAAACAAGAGGTGGATATAGTTTTTAGATTGCCCACTTTTGGAAAATATTTGTTTAATTTTCATGTGATCATTCATTCATTTTTCTAAAGCAGATCTGATTGTTCCACTACCTACTTAAACATCTCAAACCCCTCTTCGCTGCTCCAAGAGTATCACCAGAACAATTTCCCATAACATAATCCAAATTAATCACTCTTGGTTTAATATATTTTTTTTTTCCATCTTGCTCAAACCTACTTACTAAACTCAATTTTTGTCTTAATCTCTAAGGTCCACCTACACAGAGATTCATTCTATTCTCCAAGGATACCACGGTGCTTTTGCATTGTGAAGGGTCAGGTAAAAGGCAACAGGCTAGATGGAGATGGAAATGGACAACATAATAAAAATCTCACTAAAACGGAAATTGAACTAGCAGATTAATCCACATTAGAGGTAATTAAGAAGATAGAAAAAGCAAATGAGTGATATGGTATCCCTTTCCCAAAATGCACAAACTGAGAAAACATATCAAAACTATGACTGAAAATTCATGATCACTTTTGATGGTAATCACTCAACCTAAGCAACACATAAGTGTTCCTAAGAAGGAAAATGGGGCAGTTATAATGGAATTAATTAATACAAATAAAATTGATTAAAACATCTATAGCTGGTAAGAGAAATACATATGCAAAATGAAAGGAATCATTACTTTCCATGTAAATTTAATGCAAAGAATTCTATGGCTAGACACACTGACATATTTTTTTAATAGGGATATCTTAAAAATCCTATAGGTAGTGAGCAAAGGGGGATAAAAAGAAGTTATTTCAAATGGTTTTCAGGTTTGCCTAGTCAACATTATCTGAAAACACTGAAATAGAATCTGCAGAATTTGAGGTCAAATGGTTTCCTACTGCCATGTACAACCAATTTGTCATTTATCTTTAAGGCAACAATCCTCAGCCTCAGGGCCTTCAGATTACAAATTTTATGTGTTTTGTTCCCTAAATTCATAGTGGTCTCTGCTTCAAATATCCCCACCTCAGAAATGTCTACATTGACCACTCTATTAAAAATGGCATCTCCCATTACTAAGCTTTTATTCAGATTTGGTTGTTTTGTATAGCTCTTATCAGTACTTGTCATTTGATATCTACTTATTTTCTATTGTTTCTACTAGAATATAATCTACATTTGGGCTTAAAATAGTTATGGACACATGACAACTACTCAATAAATACTTGTTGAATGAATGAACATCTATGAGTTTCTTTGTAATCTCCCATTTCAACTCCTAACTGGTCTTTCTGCTCTCAATGCACAACACTACCCACATTTCTAATCCATTATCTACAGAAAAGCTAGACTGAAATTCTTAAAATATAAATGAAACTATCACTCACCTACTCAAACTCTTTCAATAACTTCTCATAATATATATTTTTAAGTAAAATGCAAACCCATCATGGCCTAAAAGTCCTTGCACATTCTTGGCTGCCCCTTCAACCTCCTTTTATGCCACTGCAAAACCTGAGAGAGTAGCTTTCTCTTGGATTTAACTCAATATTATAAGGATATCAAATATCTCTAAATTGATTCATAAAGTTAAGACAATCCAAATTAAAAGCCTAATGGGATTATTCTCTCTTTTGTTATCAACAGAATTATCATAAATTCACATGGAGAAAATGGAGATGAAGAGCCAATAAATATTTGAAGAATGAGTAATGACCCTATCAGTATTTTGAATTTATTATACAAGGACAATAATTAAAATGTTTTGAAATGGTAATATACGTTTGATATATGATAAAGATGGAATTCTAAGTCAGTAGAGAAAAGTATGGAATATTTTATTAATGGTGCAGGAAAAATTGGCTAAAGTTTTGAATAAAAATGTATATAAAGTTATCCAAATACTAATGCTCCTTAGAAGCAAAGATGGCAAGACTTTGGTTCACTTGGGGCAAGAAATCAAGAAAGACAAATTGCTAGGAAAGGACACAGTGTTGAGTAAAGTAGAGAACAACCAAAACCAAATTCACTGCCATCCAGTCGACTAGACTCATAGTCCCGAGGCAGTAAATCTTTATGGAAGTAGATTGCCCCACCTTCGTTCCAGGGAGGGGCTGGTAGGTTTGAACAGCGAACCTTCTGGTTAGCAGTCAAATGCCTTAGGCACTAAGCCACCAATGAAAGTAAGGGAAAACCTCAATGAGATGGATTGATGCAATGGCCCCAACAATGGACTCACACAGACCAACGGTCAAGAAGATGGTACAAGTCTGGGCAACATTTCAACATGGTGTTATCACCGGGAGCAGGTTCACTGAGCTTCTCTTGCCAACATTCCAGACATGGATCCTTCTGCTAAGAATTTGAGGGGAGTTTGTATACAGATCTGGGAGTCCCCCTCAAATGTGGCTCCTTTCTTTATGGAAAGTTCTAGCCACTCTGGTAGAGCTCTGATTTCTTACAGCTCAACCATAAAATGCCTCTCTACACTTAAACCATTTCTCCCATGTGCTGTCTTGACAAGTTCCTTTATGGCAAATTTGACTAAAACTCACTCAGTGTGTGGTTCCTTTATTATGAGGGTCATTTCTTGTCAAGTTTCTACCTGATTTTAATCTCTCTCAATACAGTCTAATGTTATTTTGTACTTTTGATTTTGATTGTCATCTGGAGGGGAGAAGGGGGTTACAGGAAGCCAGAAGTCTGATCTACTATTCAAAATCATTTGGCAACATAGAAAAAAAAAATTCTTTTCAGAAAGCTTCTCTTCATGGGATATTTCCTATAAAGATAACCTCCACCTTTTCTATAGC
>NW_006921948.1:1417498-1418903 GCF_000298275.1 Orycteropus afer afer
GTTCATCTTTTTCATGTAAAAATGACAAAAATAGATATGTTGAAATACTTTCAAATGAAATAATATAAAGAGAGAATATTGGGAAATCTTTGCAAATATATTGCAAGTATGGAAATTTTTAATTGATAAAGGCATGCAGGATTTTAAGAAAATCTCTGAAGCATAAATGAACACAGAAATGAGAACATAGGAAAAGAACAAACAATAGCAACAGTAAATTCACATAAAATGAAAAGCAAATGTTTAACATACATTCAAATACTTAAAGTTAGTAATCTATAAAGTGCAAATTAAATAAGTACATAATTTTCCTTATTAAAATAGAAAGCCAAATATATTAGTAAAAGTACAGCTAAAACTGCACTCATACCATGCAAATGATAGTTCAAGTTCTTAATAATTTTATCAATAGCAATTTGCCATTTTGCCACACACACACTCACATATGTAATATCTACACCGATCATACATAACTCTCACAAACATTTAATATTTCAAAAAAGAAATATTTTTTGAAATATTTAATATTTCAAAAAAGAAATATTAAATGTTTAAATGTTTTGGACAATTATTAAGTTAGTTTCTGTCTGACCATGACATATTACTCCCACAGTTTCAGTGGAACCCTAAATGTTCGTGTTCTAGCCTGCTGAGTCTTCTGATAACTATTTTTTTAAATTCATTTAATAGAGTGTCTTTTTCAGTTTTTACTCACCTCATATCTTATTCTAGTCATTTAAATATCCCTCTGAAGAAATACTAAGATTTAGCAACGATTCAGTTTTATATCTGTGGTTCTTAAAAATATTTTCCAATTATAATTTTTTAAATATATCTTCAAAAAATGATCACTATATATTCCCACTCAGGCCATTCTAACATTCAGCATTATGAGGGAATACTGGAGGACTAGGGAAATACAGCTCTGGTAGCATAGTGCCTAAGGCACTTGACTGCTAACCAGAAGGCTGGTGGTTCAAACCCACTCCTCGGAAGGAAGGTTGGGCAATCCTACTTCCATAGTGATACTGCCTCAGAAACCCAAGGAGGGGTCGCTATGAATCGGGGCCGACTCGAAGGCAAACAACAACAACAACAACAAGGAAATACAGAATACATGTTCTCATCCCAAAATATCCTTTCCCTGCAATCACTGCTAGTATAATATGTCACTGAAATTAGCATTACTATTGGAAACCAAGATGGTACATTTTTAGACATTTTTTGTACGGTGTAAATTGTTGTTATAGTAACCTGCAATGACCTTGAATGGGTTTAATAGAAGAGCTATGTATAAAAGGTGCCATGTTTTTATCAGTTCCCTTATAAATGACTGAGGGGATCTGTGCTTCTTTTTGGTTAATATTATATTTTTGCCTTCTTTTATAATGTGATTAGAAGATGA
>NW_006921948.1:1422653-1424346 GCF_000298275.1 Orycteropus afer afer
GCATTGTAGTAAACTGTGGTCAATGTCATGAGACAAAGTGTATGTGAACTGCTGTATGGAAAGTGAATTTGCTCTGTAAATCTTCACCCAAATCACAATAGTAAAAAAAAAAAAAAAAAAAAAGGCCCAAACCAGGCCATTTCAGGTCACTAATGCCTAGGATATGGATTTTATATGTTCCATTTCGTTTTTGACAACTTCCAATTTTCCTAGAATCATACTTTGCACATTCCATATTCTGATTATTAATGGATATTTGCAACTATTTCTTCCCATTTTGAGTTATTATCCATCAGCAAATGGAGGTCCTGAAAGCTTTAATCCATCCACATCATTAAGGGTGACTCTACTTTGAGGAGGCAGCTCTTGCCCAGTCCTATTTTGAGTGCTTTCCGTCCCGAGGGGTCACCTTTCAGCACTATATTGAACAATGTTTCAGGGCTATTCATAATGATTTTTAGTAATATATCAGACAGTGTTTCACTGCTATTCATAATGTTTTCACTGGCCAATTCTTTGAGAAGTGGATGTCCCCTTCTTCCTCTGAGTCTGTCTTTGTCTGGAAGCTCCGCTGAAACCTGTCCACCATGGGTGACCCTGCTGGCACCAGTGGCATACTTCCAGCCTCACAGCAACACACAAGCTGCCACAGTACGACAACTGACAGATGAGTGGTGACTTGCAAGGGTATTCTATGTAAATGTGCATGTACATGTATGTAAAGTGACCAGCTTAGTCACTTTGAAATATTTATGGTATCTCCCTTCTTCCCCACCTTTCCACCTTAATATTTTACTAAATAAAAATTATTCAAACTAAAAAGTTAATAATTTAAATAAAATTCTTCAATGACATTAAAAAAAATCTCTTGACTGGCTGAATCAAAAACAACAGTGCTCAGCTGAAAGATGGTGGCTGTCTGCACCACGCTGACTGTGTGTTGCTATTCACAGTCCTGGCAATAAACCAGTGTCAAGCAGCACTTTCCTGAAAGGGCTCACTACACCTATTCCAAGTCTCCCATTCCAGCACTTCAATCTGTAATTTTTCCTGTTCCAGTTAGTATTCCAGATCCCGCAAATTTTAAAATGTGGGGTCTGTTCTAGTTTTGCCTCATCGGCCATGACCAACCCTATTCAAACCAGTTTGAAGCCCTGTTTAGAAGATACATAGCTCTCTCTCCCTGGTTTAGGGAATGGTTGACATTATTTCTTGTTGCAGAATAAGTGAATTTGGTCTGGTACCAGACGCTTCACATGGGAAACTTGTCAAAGACCTGCATGAATCCTGACTCTCCCCAATGTCTCTATGCCTGCCTCTGAAGTATCTTGTTGGGACTGTCTGCAGCCACTGGAGTAGTTGATACTGTGACTTTGCTTCTCCTTTCTCCACCTTCCAAAGTTTGGAAGCGGGAGAACATTCTTTGAAACCTGTTGATGTACTAGCAGCTTGTACACATGCATGCATTTGATTGGAGCTCTGTGTTGTAACGGTTATTCTGATTGTACCAATAAGGAACCTGAGGCACATAAAGGTGAAACACATAACAAGTAATTTATCCTAGTTCATATAGCTAAGAATTGGTGGAATCAGGTTTGTAACTCAGTCTCTCTGTCTCCAAAGCCTGCCTGCTCCTTTTTCTCTGTACATTACTAATCGATAGCTTAGGCGACAAGTCAGGGAGGGAATTGAG
>NW_006921948.1:1424737-1428742 GCF_000298275.1 Orycteropus afer afer
TTTCTAATTTCAACCCCAAATTTAGACATTGACTTAAAAAAGAAATTCTGGTGAAAGAAGGGCAGAGGTGCATATGCTGGTGAGCTCTGTGATTCTCCCTATCACTCAGAGGAAGATGTGTTTATTAGGGACACAAGAGACAGGGAGAGAGGAAGGGAGCGACTGAATGGTAACAGAGAGACAGAGGCAGAGAAATAGCTTTTCAGTAAAGGGAATGAGCTGTTATAATCTTTGTGGAGCCAACTGGGAGCATTACCAAGAAAAAGAGCAAGCTCAAGCTAAACAGGAGAAGGCGCAGGCCAGGAGGCAAGCAAGCAAGCCAGTGGTCCAAAAATGCCCTTCACAGCACAGGTGCTGCTCCTTGTCAGGCTTAAGCCAAAAAGGGAGAACTGTATAAAGAGGCACCGAGGCATGATTTCAGATCTTTGACTTCAGTGCCTCTTTGCTTGTCACCACTGGAGTGTTCCTTGAGCCTCTCCAGGAATTTCAACGAAAAAGAAACCACATCATTTGAAAAGGAAGAAGAATCTGAAGGTCTATTCAGTAGGGAACAAACCTGGCCACAATGACATCACACAAAATCAGAAAACATGTAGAAAGATTGTAATATCTTCAATTTAAGAGTTCGTTTCAAGCTGGTATTATGTACTTCTGATTCTTTTTAATTTAAAGCAGTTATTTCACATTCAGGAACATAATATTGCTGTCAGGTGTGGTCGAGTTAGCTCCAACTCCTAGTGACCCCAGGTACAACAGAACAAAACGCTGCCAGACAGGTCCCATCCGCAGAATCCTTGCTATGCTGGAGCCCACCACTGCAGCCACTGTGTCAATCCATCTTCTTGAGGGTCTTCCCCTTTTTCGTTGACCTTCCACTTTACCAAGCATGATATCCTTCTCTAGGGATTGATCCCTTCTGAACATATGACCAAAGTAAGTGAGACAAAGTCTGACCATTCTCACTTGTAAGGAGCCTTTTCAGCTGTACTTCTTCCAGGATAGATTTGTTTGTTCTTCAAGCAGTATTCTTCACCAACACCATAATTCAAAGGCATCAACTCTTCTTTAGTCTTCCTTATCCATTGTCCAGCTTTCACATGCATATTACAAAAACAAAAAACCAAACTCACTGCCATCAAGTCGATTCAGTCTCATAGAGACCCTCTTTGGGTTTCCGAGGAGCTAAATCTTTATGGAAGTGGATTTCCCAGTCTTCCTTCTGTGGAGTGGCTGGCAGTTTTGAACCACTAACCTTCTGGTTAGCAGTTAAATGCCTTAAGCACTATGTCACCAGAGCACATGCATATGAAGGGATGGAAAATACTGTGGCATGGATTAGGCATACCTGAGTCTTCAAAGTGGTATCTTTGCTTTTTAATTCTTCAAAGAAGTCTTTTGCAGCAGATATGCCCAAGGCAATACATCTTCTTGTTTCTTGACTGCTGTTTCCATGGGTGTTAATTGTGGGTCCAAGTAAAATGAACTCCTTAACAGCTTCAACCTTTTCTTTGTTTATCATGATGTTGCTTATTGGTCCAATTGTGAGGTTTGGGATTTTCTTTATGTTGAGGTGTAATCCATACTGCAGACTATAGTCTTTGATCTTCATCAATAAGTGTTTCAAGTTGTTTTCACTTTCAGAAAGCAAGGTTGTGTCATCTGCATGTAGCGGGTTGTTAATGAGTCTTCCTCCAAACTTAATTCTGTATTCTCCTTTATACACTCCAGCTTCTTGGATTATTTGTTCAGCAGATAGATTGAATAAGTATGATGATTGAATAAGCCGCTTGGTCTAAAAAAAGGCTCATCATGAGCACAATTAAATATTCTGGAATTCCCATTCTTTGCAATATTATCCATAATTTGTTGTGATCCACCCAGACGAATGCCTTCACATAGTCAATAAAATGCAGATAAATATCTTTCTGATATTTTTTGCTTTCAGACAAGATCCATCAGCAATGATATCCCTTGTTTCACATCCTCTTCTGAATTCAGCTTGAATTTCTACAAGTTCCCTGTGAAGACACTGCTGGCACCATTTTTGAATTATCTCCAGCAGTGTTTTACTTGTCTGTGATATTAATGATATAGTTAGATAATTTTTACAATCTATTGGATCACCTTTCTTTGGAATAGCCACAAATATTGATCTCTTTCGGTTGCTTTGCCAGGTAACTGTCTTCCAAATTTCTAGCCATAAACAAGTAAGGGCTTCCAGCACTGAATTCATTTGTTAAAACATCTCAATGGGTATTCAGTCCATTCTTGAAGCCTTGTTTTTTGCCCATTCCTTCAGTGCAGCTTGGACTTCTTCAATACCTTTGGTTCTTGATCCTTGAAATAGTGGAATGTTGACCAATTATTTTTGGTGCAGTGACTCTGTGTATTCCTTCTGTCTTCTTTTGATGCTTTCTGCATCATTGAATATTTTGCCTATAGAATCCTTCAACATTGCAACTTGAGGCTTGGATTTCTTCTGTAGTTCTTTCATCTAGAGAAATGCTGAGAGTGTTCTTCCCTTTTGATTTTCTAGCTCCAGGTCTTTGCACATTTCATTATAATACTTACTTTGTCATCTCAAGCTGCTCTTTGAAATATTCTGTTCAGCTCTTTTATTTCATTTCTTCCATTCATTTTAGCTACTCGACATTCAGGACCATGTTGCAGAGTCTCATATGACATCCATTTTGGTCTTTTCTTCCTTTCCTGTTTTTTTAATGACCACTTGCTTCCTTCATGTATGTTCTTGTTGTAATTCCACAACTCTTCTGCACTTCCAATCTATTCTTCAGATGGTCTGTAAATTCAGGTGGGATATAATCAAGGTCATACTTCAGCTGTTGCAAATTTGTTCCAACTTTCTTCAGTTTCAACTTGAACTTGCATATGAGCAATTTATGGTCTCTTCCAAAGTTAGTTCCTGGCCTTGTTTTGACTGATGATATTGAGTTTCTCCATTGCCTCTTTCCATACATGAAAACAATTTGATTTGTTTATTACATTTAGTGAGAGCTATGTGTATAGTCACTGCTTATGTTGTTGAAAAAATGAATATTTGCAACAAATAAGTTGTTGGTCTTGCAAAATTCTATCATGTGATCTCCAGCATCATTTCTATTACCAAGGCCATATTTTTTAACTACTAATGATTCTTTATTTCCAACTTCTGCATGCCAATCACCAGTAATAAGTAATACATCTTGATTGAATGTTTGGTCAATTTCAGACTGCGGAAGCTGGTAAAAACCTTCAATTTCTTCATCTTTGGCTTTAGTGGTTGGTATGTAAATTTGTATAATAGTAATATTAACTGGTCATGCTTGTAGGTGTATGGATATTATTTATCACTGATAGCATTGTACTTCAGCAGATATCTTGAAATGTTCTTTTTAATGATGAATGATGAAAGTCATGCTTTTCTTCTTTAATTTGTCATTCCCGGTGTAGTATACCTTATGATTGTCTGATTTAAAATTGCTAACATCAGTCCATTTCAGTTCACTAATGCCTAGGATATCAATCTTTCTGACTTCCATTTCATTTTTGACAACTTCCAATTGTTCTAGATTCATACTTTGAACATTCCATCTTCTAATTATTAATGAATGTTGCAGCTGTTCCTTCCCATTTTGAGTCATGCCCCAGCAGCAAATGAATGTCTCAAAAGCTTTACTCCATCCATGTTATTAAAATTGACTCTAATTTGAGGACCAGCTCTTCCCCAGTCATAATTTCAGTGCCTTCTGACCCGAAGGGCTCAGCAAATAGGGTTCCACTGTTATTCCTATTTTTTCCAGTAATATATCAGGTAGTATTTCACTCTTATTCATAAGTTTTCAGTGGTAAGTATTTTCAGAAGTTGATGGCCTCGTCCTTCTTCCCAGCCTGTCTTAGTCTGGAAGCTCCATTGAAACCTGTGTACCACAGTTTACCTTGTTAGCATTTGAAACACTGGTGGCATAGCCCCCAGCCTCACAGCAACACAAGAGCCACCACAGTATG
>NW_006921948.1:1429284-1432436 GCF_000298275.1 Orycteropus afer afer
CTGCCTCGGAAACCCAAGGAGGGGTCGCTATGAGTCGGGTCTGACTTGACGGCATATAACAACAACAACAACAAAGGTTGGGGATGGTAATCAAGGTGTGAAACCAAATTTACAGGAACTATTGAATGTAAAACAAAGTCTGCTCTGTAAATTTGCGCCCAAAGCACAATAAAAATAAAGTAAAATACACGAACTTTAGAAAACAGGTAAATTGCAAAGAGTATGATCCCATTTGTATAAAGGGAGTGAGTCAGCGGCCCTTTGGCCTCAGAACCATAGTCATGGGGGACATCAAGCTCATTTGGCATAACTTGGTACAGAAAAACAGCTCAATTGGCATAACATAGTACACAAAAACATTGTTCTACATCCTACATTGGTGAGTAGTGACTGGGGTCTTAAAAGCTTGCCAGCTGCCATCTGAGATGGTCTCTCCTCATCTGGAGCAGAGAAGAGTGAAGAAAAGCAAAGACACATGGAAACAATTTGTCCAATTACTCTACAGATGACTCTGAGACCAGAAGAACTAGGTGGTGCCCAGGTGTCAATGCCAACCACTCTGAAAGGAATGAAAATTGGAGATCCTGGATAAAGTGGGAGAAAAATGCAGAATAAAATTCAAAATCATAAAAAAAAAAAGACCAGGTTTATTGGTCTGATAGAGCCTGATGGAACCCTTGAGACTATGGCCCTTAGTCACCTTTCAGGCCTGGAATTGAACTCATCCCCATGGCTCAACTTTCAGGCAAATGATAGACAGGTCTACAAAGTGAACAGGGAAACCAAGGAAATATGCATCCCTTAGAATAATCAACCATAATTTAAAAAAAAAAGCAGTATTTTTGTGCAGGGATAAAGCTCAGAATGCAGGAATGCACAGGAAAGAAGGGCACAAGGAAAAAGTAACTATGAGCAGGAAGTGGGAAGGGGCCTGTTACATTGTGGAGATTGCAATCAATATCATGAGACAAAATGTATATGAACTGCTGAATGGAAAATGAATTTGCTCTGTAAAGTTTCACTCAAATCACACACACACACACACACACATAAAAGTTAAAAAAAAAATGTATAGGGCTTTTTTTTATAAATAAACTCAGCCACAGTTAATCACACTCATCTAGGATACATTCAAGTAATTGTTATCAAATATATAAAATATATTCACTCTTTGACAAAGTCAATCAAGATTGTCAAAGACTTCATATTATTTGATTCTACAATTAACACCAATGAAAGCCTCAGTCAGAACATCAGAAAATGTACTGCATTGGGCAAATTTGCTGCAAAAGATCTCTTTCAAGTGGTGAAGAGCAAAGATATCTCCTTGAAGACTAAGGTGTGCCTGACACAAGCCATGGTATCTTCAATTACCTCATATGCATGTGAAAGCTGGATAATGAATAAGGAAGACTGAAGAAGAGTAGATGCCTTTGGCTTGTGGTGCTGGCAAAGAATGCTGAGAGTACCATGGACTGCTAGAAGAACTAACAGGTCTGTTCTGGAGGAAGTGCAGCCAGAATGCTCCTTGGAAGTGAGAATGGCCAGACTTCATCTCACATACTTTGGTCATGTCAGAAGGGACCACTCCCTGGACAAAGATGTCATGCTTGGTAAAATGGAGGGTCAACGAAGGAGGGGAAGGCCCTCAATGAGATGGACTGGCACAGTGGCTGCAGCAATGGACTCAGGTATAGCAGGGATCGTGGAGTTGACGTAGGACCGGGCAGTGTTTTGCTCTGCTGTGCATAGGGTTGCTATGAGTCGGAGAAGAATCAACGGCAGCTAACAACAATATTCATCCTGATGGATTTCTTTAGACAGTTACTTAATTGTTTAAACTTCCTTTTGAAATAATCTGAGTCATCTCATCCACCTGTACACTTGTCCCATGCAGTTGAAGGCCTATTTCCTTCTGGGCAGGGAGGAATAGTTATAGGTTCCCCTCTAAAACTTTTACATAGTTATTTCACCATATACATTTATAAAACACATTCTTCCAAAGTTCTTTTGTTTCCTCCACTTGTTCAGAGCACATGTAGGCAACTGAGGGAATGTCTTTTTCATAAAATTAAAGTGAACAACCTCATGGTTTTGTTCTTTTCCATAAAATCTAGAAGGGGGGTATTCTAAAGTAAGGCTGACATTTAAAAACTACTATTTCTTCCTTTTGGATTGAAGCCACGTACTTAACAAGTGGATTAAGCATAGTATTTAATGAAATGTACATTTACTGAGAAACTACTGTTGTTGTTGTTGTTGTTGTTATGTGCCATCAAGTCAGACCTGACTCATAGCGACCCCTCCTTGGGTTTCCCAGGCAGTATTACTACAGAAGTAGATTGCCCCCATCTTCCTTCCAGTTACTGTGTTAGGTGAAGGAAATACAATGATGACATTATGTGGCCCTTGATCATAGAAATATTATAGTCTAACACAGGGCAGGACAAGATTAGCAATAAGCAGAGAAACTACGTGTGAGTAAGCTATTCTGAGGCTATAATTCTGTCACAAAGGGAGGATATATTACCTTCTTTGAGTCTGAAAGGTCACAGGTGAGTGTACTTATTACATGCTTCTTGATAGAATGTCTGTCAAATTTGAATAAGTTGTTCACAAGCTAGGTTTCAGCAGGTTCATGATTTTTAAATTGAATTCTTTTGAAGCTAATTACAACTGGAAGCTGCTTCCCCAAAAGCCCAGAGAGAATGGTAAGTGAGAACAAAAAGTCAATATGGTACATGACATGTGTCCCTTAGTTTTGGACTCCCCCTTTCACCAATTCAGTTTTATGAGAGTTGGGATATGCATGAATAACATTGCCATTTATTTCTTCCATTAAAAAATCCATGCCCCTGATGGTCTCAGGGGACATCAAGCTCAATTGGCATAGCATACTACACAAAACATTGTTCCACATCCTACTTTGGCGAGCAGCAACTGGGATCTTAAAAGTTTACAAGCAGCCGTCTAGATGCAATGATGGGTCTCTCCTAGTCCAGAGCAAAGAAGAATGAAGAAAACTAAAGACACATGGAAACAATTAGTCCAAGGGTCTGGTACACCATGTAATCCTCAGCCTATACGACTATGAGACCAGAAGAACTAGATGGTGCCCGACTACCACTTTAAACCACTCAGATGGGGTTCTA
>NW_006921948.1:1432725-1439249 GCF_000298275.1 Orycteropus afer afer
CACAGCGAAGAGATAACTATGGGGAGGAAGTGGGAGGGGAGCTGTTGCATTGTGGGAAATTGCAGTCAATGTCATGAGGCTAAGTGTATGTGAACTGCTGTATGGAAAATGAATTTGCTCTGTAAACTTTCACCCAAGTCACAATAATTTTTTTTTTTTAAATCCATGCCCCTAAGATGTCAGTCTATTGACACAAAAATCAACATAGGTCATCTCAGATGCATTCAAGAAGCCATCTGTTGTATCGCAAGCTATGCTGTCGTTCTTTATCTCTCCTCCCTCTCACTCACTCTCTCTCTCATTTTCTTCTGCAATGCTATTTCTATCTCTCTACCACTCAGGCAACAATCACCACATTTTGTAAATCTGACCTCTTGCAATACGTCTTATCATCATATTGCCCACCATCCATATCTCTATTATATCAGCCACTTCAGCATCCCTAATCACACACCCCCCCCTTTTTTTTTTTTTTTGGTCTGGGATACCGTAACTTCTTCCTCACTGATCCTTCCACTGTCAGCATATCTTACTTTCAATTCAACTTTCTTAAACCTGACATAATCATTCATCTCAAATTTCAAAGCTGACCACATCTATCAAGTGACCACTTCATGGTGTGGCATCCGACTTCCTCTCCAGTAGCATCTTTTCTCTGCTTCATTCTCATAGGTTGTTCATTGCAATTCCTCACACTTACTGTGGGGTTTCTGAATTCCACAGTTTTTCCCATGTTTTCCCCTCTGCCTGAGCTACCTTTCTTCAACTCCATCTATTTTGTTCCTATTCACTTTTCACAAATCAGTTTAAACATCACTTCCTTGGACAGATTTCCTTGACCACATGAAAGTTTGGTATCTCTCCACTGGGATCCTGCAGTGCCTAGTGCTTTCTTCCACTCTAGGCTTAGCATTAGGCCTCATGTTTGCATGTTGACTTGCCTTAGACTGTAAGTTCGTGAAGGCCAGAGGTCACATCTCACTTATTTTCCATCTTCAACACTTCTGCCTCATGATAATTGTCAAATTGCAATTTTAAAAACTGTTTGTGTGGCCAGCCACTCCATGTGAAAAAGATGAGGCACTCTGCTTCTGTAAAGATTTACAGCCTTGGAAATCCTATGGGGCAGTTCTACTCTGTCCACAAGGGTCACTATGAGCTGGGAGTTGGTCATCCACTTGATGGAAGTCAGTTGGTTGAATATGATATCTAGCATCTATTATAGTAGATAAAGGATGTAATTAAAGCTTCATCTGTATCACAACTGCTTCCCAAGTAGAAAGCTAAGAACCTGAAATGCAAAGGAATCAGAAGCCATGGTTCCTGCCTTGTGGGAACTTTTAATATGGGGCGCATGAAACTAGTGATGCATGTCTGAGTGGTAAAACTCCAACGCCTGATACTGTGGTACAGCTCTTTATAGTGACATTAGAGAAGAGACATTATGTTAGGCTGGGTTCTCTAGAGAAGCAAAACCAGTAAACCTTAGAAAGAGAGAGAGGAAAAAAAAAATTTAGGAAAATGGCTCACACACTTACAGAAGCTGGCAAGTCCCAAGTTCCCAGATCAAACGTCAAACTGGAGGCTTTTCCCTATTCACACAGCTGCAGGGGCTGACAAGCCCAAGGTTGGCAGGTAGTATACTGGTTGTTGACTCTGGTGGGTGACGCATCCAAGATCACCAGGAAGAATGGTGGCTTGTTCACTCACAGACAGTTGTAGGCAACACAACAGGCTCCAGATCCATAGAAGATTCTCTCATGTTCCCAGGATGTCCATATATATATCAGAAGCAGGCCATACAACTAGTGAAATTCTTTTTCAATGGATTGGCTGCTCAAAGCATATACATCTGATCTCATCATGGGAATAACCATATCACAACTGCTTAAACCACTCAGCATTGTGGTCCAGCCAAGTTGACACCCAACCCCAACTATCACAGATATTGAAGGAGTTGAGTCCTTGGGCACTCATGAACACATCCTGGTGGTAAAAAGATTTTAAAAGTTAAGTAAGATGATATGACCACTGCCCTTTACAGCCTGTTATGCCAAGCAGAGAAGGAAGAAAATAGAATCTTTCTTCCTTCCTCTTTCTTCCCACACTCTCTGGCAGCCATCAGAGGCAAGAGAAGTCAGATCAAGAAAAAATTAAATGATATTCCAAGGAAGCCATATATTTGATAACCAAATTTGTTCACTTCAACAACTTCAACTTAACTTCCCTGCATGTTTTATTCTTAGACGCTTAGTGTGGTTTCAAAGTCCCACTAATAATCTTTCAGGGGGAATTGGTATGTTCCCCCCCTCCAAACTCTTTCCTCAGACTTCTATGGTATGGAGACCGGCTGACTCAAAAGGCCCCTCCTCAGAAACCGTGTTCCAGAGAGATTAAGTTCATTGTCCAGGATTACAAAGGTAGTAAGTAGCAGAGTTAAGATTCAAAGGATGTAATGATTGATGATATTATGTAGAAAATGCCTGGCTGACACACAGTAGGCACTCAGTACATGCTAGCTATTACCCTAATTAATCCTGCCTGGAGATAAAAGACTGAACAATACAACCCTTTGAGGGCTCCTGCTGTGCTTTGAAATGTGATCTTTTCACAAATAACAAAGGCTATTATAAGGATCATGGCTTATCTCTCTAAATAGAGCCTATTAGAAGTCTGAGCCTCCATGTGTTGAAACTCTTTTTCTAAATTTTAGTGGAATGCATTTACCAGGACATAATGAGTCTGCATAATTTTTACTTTTCTTTATGATTTAATTAGCTTCAGCCTTTTTCTATTCTTTGTTTTGGTGGGTGCCCTCTCAATCTCTGCAGTTTTCCGTTATGAACACTTAGTACTAGACACTACATATTCATAGGGCTGCCAAGCTTTGAGCCAGGATATTAGAACTTGGTTTTCTTTTCTTGTGCAAAGCTGAAATAATGGACTATAAAATTTTAAATACTGTACTGAGTTGGGTGTTTCAATTGCATATGGAAGAGTAGGGATTGTGTAGATTTGGAAAAATGTTTCTTTCCCAACCATAATATCTGACCACCATTGTGAATGATTTTTCTTGCTGTCATTTTTATGGCAATATACCTTCTCTTGAGTCTAAATACTCTTAAGTTTGGATGTCACCCACTTTTATGGTTTATTCCAGGGTTTGGCATATTATAAATAGCCCATGGACCAAATCTGGCTCACCACCTGTTTGTTTTAAATAAAGTTTTATTGCGATCTAGTCACACCCATTCATTTCATTATTGTCTATGGCTGCTTATGTGCTACAATGGCAAAGTTAAATAATTGTAACAGAGACCCCATGACTCTCAAACCCAAACATATTTACCAACTAGGCCCCTACAGAAAGAAGTTTTTTAACTCTAGTTTCATTCATACTACTTCTCATATGCTTCCAAAGAGTATAATCTTGTATGAAATGTAAGTAATAAAACATTTTCCTTATTCTTCTTCCATTCTTACTACTGAGCATTATTCTTACAATTTCAAGTGGTCAGTGCTCAGAATAACATAATATATGACGTTGGCAATCTCCTGCAGCTCCACTTTTCTCAAATGTTACTGTCTAATACTTCCCAGGGAGCTCTGGTGGCATAGTGCCTAAGGCACTTGACTGCTGACTGCTAACCAGAAGGCTGGTGGTTCAAATCCACCAACCCCTCTTCAGAAGGAAAGTTGGGCAATCTACTTCCATAGAGATACTACCTTGGAAACCCAAGGAGGGGTCGCTATGAGTTGGAACTGACTAGATACCAGTGAGGTGTTTTTTTTTGTTTTCTTTTGTTTAATAAATCCTCTTGGAAGAAAGATTGGACAATCTATCTCCGTAGTGATACCATCTTGGAAACCAAAGGAAGGGTTGCTATGAGTCAGATCCGACTCAACGGCAGTGAGTTTGGTTTGTTTTGGTTCTGGAAAATCCTACTGGTTGACATGTTACAACAATTGTTTTTCTTTCATCATGTCATCACATTTACAAATCACAAAGTTTTCCTAAAAGAAACTAAGGTTCTTGACCTTCACTGAATTACAGAAAACTGGACTTCACTACTCTATACTTTGCTACTTTCCTAGTTCTACTTTACTTTGAAATGTTGTACATATTTCAACAAAAAGATTCAGAAAGCAGTTGCAGATGAATTTAATGAGCCCATGAGGGAACATTTCAAACTTGTATTGCATGTGATAAATAAAGGCCAAACTGACTTTGCAAAAGAATTCTAACATTTCCAGATTAATCAGAAGACTTTCAGAATATGTAAAGAATGACTGGAGAAAAGTTGTTTTAATAGAACTTCAAGGTTATGAGCATTTTGACATGTCATATCAACCTGTATTTGCTTCAGCTTACATTTCCTATCACCTCAGGCACTGTGTCTTGCATCAAGTGTAGGAAAATCTTCTTTCTTTTCTGCTGAGTCGTACAAAGGTATAAATGAATATAGAAAAGGGCCACAGAACTGAAGAATTATATATTGCTGTCAGTGTAGGTGTGCAATTCATGGTAATGCTACATCTAAAGGACAATATACCTGCCTATGCTAACTGGGATAATTACATCCCAACATATCTAAACTTTTCTCTGCTGCCTTAAAAGTGATAGGCTATCCTATCCAGTTACATACAAGCCTACAATTCCTTAAGAGGTTTCATTTATTATTTTTTGTCTAGTCAAGAGTGAAAGAATCTCAGTAGTCAGTCAGTATAGATATCATTCATGTGTTCCCTCAATTTAGACGATAAGGAAGTCTCCAGTGTAGCAGAATGTTTTTAAGTTTAAAATATATCACACACTTGATGTGAACATATACAGCCAACCTACTTTAGTATTGATACATTTCCTCTTCATGAAGCATGACTTCCTTTCTTTACAAAATAACAGGTCAGTCAGCTATTTGGCACATCCACCTTGATACCTTTTAGGATAGTAAGCTTGTTTATCTGGACCTTGAATGCATCAATAGCTGTTGATTCCCTCTGGGACCATTTAGATCTTAGGGGCATAAAAAGTCTAAACCTAAGAACTTTGAAGTGATAAGTTTCTAAGAATTTCAAAGTGATAAGCTTGTTATGATTTGATTTTTAGCCCATCTGAAACTTATTTTGGTGTTTTGTATGAAATAATAATATATATTGATTTTGTTTCCATATTTAGTCGATATCTAAACACCATTTTTTTGCTTTATGAATTATATCAAAGACATAAAAGGTACATATAGGATATATATGTATATATATATATAAAGAGAGAGAGAGAGAACGCTCTGGTGGCATAGTGCCTAACACATTTGACTGCTAATCAGAAGGCTGACAATCCAAACCCACCAGCCACTCCTCAGAAGAAGGTTGGACAATCTACTTCCGTAGTGACACTGCCTCAGAAACCCAAAGAGGGGTTGCTATGAGTCAGATCCAACTCGAGGGCAGTGCATTTGGTTTTGGTTATAGCATATATACAGTTTTAAAATAACCTGAATACATAGACATCTATGTACTCAAGAGCTCATTTAAGAAGTAGAAAATTGGATAGCAGTTCTAGGAAGATGGTGGAATAGGCAGAAAGACTACACAGACCTTCTTCAAAAAAGAAAACGGGAACCAATAAACACAAATACAGAAGATAATCCTTGACCCCTGAGCTTTGAAGGGAAGGATATAGAAGTGGACTAAACTCCAACTAGTAGAAGAATTTGCATGAAAACGCCAAAAAAGGAGACATGGAGCTGTGGTCTGGCAGTGATTCTGATAGCACAGACAGCTTGGATATTGCTGAATGCTGTTAGGACCTAAGAATTAACCTAAAAATAAGCCCTGCTAGTCAGGGACTGCACAGAGGACTGCTCTGGTGGCTGGTGAATAAAATGGGAAGCAGCGAAGAGGAAGGTGGGCTGAGCTGTGGACTTTTGCCTGTCCGGAAGGCACAGCCATTTTGAATGTTTGCAAGTGGTTTGACTATTTTGGATATTTAAAGTGACAGTGTTCTCCCAGATTCCAGGGACTTAAAAACAGGCTCCACTTGACAGGAACCACAAGGACATTCCAGATGCTGATGACTAGAAAAGTGTGACATTCCCCTTCTTACTCTTATACCCCCACACCCTCTTGGTGAACAGAGGTGAGGCCATCCCTCACTCCCACCCACCTTCTAGCCCAGCAGGTATTCCATCCCAGTGTGTGTCCTCGGACAGAGCCAGTGTGCCCTACACAGCCCTGTCCTGATTTTTTTTCTTTTTCATTTGTTTGTTATTTTCTCTTCTAAAATTACTATTATTATTATTATTGTCCTTTTTATTATTATTCTTTATTCTTCCCTTCCAAGGTTCTAGTTTTCAGCTTTCTCTTTTTCCAGTTCCTGATTGCAATTTTTTTTTCTTTCTCATGGTTAACCCCATTCCTTGTTTTTCTTTTTGCATTTTTCCCTTTTTACTTCATTATTCTCTTAGGAGCTCTGGTAGCATAATGCCTAAGGCACTTGAATGCTAACCAGAAGGCTGGCGGTTCAA
>NW_006921948.1:1439349-1440093 GCF_000298275.1 Orycteropus afer afer
AGGTTGGGCAATCCTACTTCCGTAGTGATACTGCCTCGGAAACCCAAGGAGGGGTTGCTATGAGTCGGGGGCGACTTGACGGCAAATAACAACAACAACAACAACATTCTCTTACTGTACCTTTTTTTTCTCTTATTGCCCTCTCCCCAGATTTTGTGAGGTTTTTTTTTTTCTTTCTTTTTTTTTTTTTGGTTATTGTTCCTGTGTGATTACACAGTGTGTTTTTTGTCCATTTGCTTTCACTTTTTTATGGTTATTCGATTGTGATTTTTGTCTAACTGAGTGGGAGATGGCTATAGTACACTTACGACGCAAGTAAATGCTCACTTCCTGCAGATTCACTTATTGAGTGAGAGAAACCACTTCCTTCTCCACCAATGGGCCAACAGTAAAAAACCACCAAGAAGACCCTCACTCACCCTTAACTGCTCTTCACAAAAAGTTAATAGAGATCTAAATACAGCAATGTCACAATGTCTTGGAGACAACAGACCATCACTGTCCACAGAAAGAAGCAAGATAAAGTGGTAGACACAAGGGAGCAGGATATAGGCCCAGAACACATCTCTGAGGAAGAAGCAGCATTGCAACTCCCTGATAAGGAATACAAAAGAGTTATATTTAGTTATATTCTTCAAAATACTGAGAGACAGACCAACGAAAACACAGACAAAACCCTAGAAGAATTTTGGAAGAAAATACAAAAACAAAATGACAAAATAAATGAAAAATTAGAAATGATTC
>NW_006921948.1:1444263-1445367 GCF_000298275.1 Orycteropus afer afer
AAAAAAAAAAAAAGGACCCGGTTTAATGGTCTGATAGAGCCTGATGGAGCCACACCTGTGGCTTCCAGACAAACAAAAGACAGACATATAAGGTGAATATTTACACTAGGTAAATTGTTGTCAATTTCATGAGAGAAAGTGTATGTAAACTGCTGTATGGAAAGTGAATTTGCTCTGTAAACCAAATAACAATTTAAAAAATAATAATAATAAGAAGAAGAGCATTACCAGCACATTTGCAACTCCTGGGTGTCCCTTGTCAATTGTATCCCCTTCCTTTAGGCCAACAATAACCCCTGCTCTGAAGATTGTATTAAGTATCCCTTGCTTTCTTCATGTTTTGAGCACATATATATTACTCACTCCCAAAAATCATATACTGATTCCTTTTGCCTGTTTTTTTATATGTTCTTCTGGAATATAGCAATATGTTCACTGCTATATGATATTCTGTTGTATGACTGTGCTATTTATTTCTCTATCTGAGTAACTATTTTTGGTTATTCATATTGCTTATTGTCTTTCTCCTCCAAATTAGTATAAACTCCATAAGGCAATTCTTTTTCTGTTTTGTTCGCTCCTATATCAACCAAATAAAAAGTCCTTTGTTGGAATTCAATGAATATCAAGGGAGAAAGAAAGTCCTCCTTCTGTAAATAAAGCATTGCAAAAGACAAAAATTGACATTTCATAGACATCAGGAAACATATTCATTTGTATACAGTCTTCCTCATCTTTAGTCATCAAAAACTACAAATTTAAACCACAAGAAGACATTTTTTCACCCTCACACAATTTTTTTTTTTTTAAAAAAGTTAAAATCTACGACAACACATATTAGCAAGGATGTGGAACAAAGTAAACTTGCACATTGCTTGTAGGAGCCTAGATTGGCACAAAAAATCAGGTAAACATTTTGGCATTGTCTGGTTCAAAAGTGAGATACCACTAAACTTTTGGTTAGCAGCCAGTGCTTTAAAAACGCCACCACCAGAACTCCTTGCTAGTAAGTGTTGTTGTTGTTGTTGTTGTTTGCCGTCGAGTCGGCCCCGACTCATAGCGACCCCTCCTTGGGTTTCCGAGGCAGTATCACTATGGAAGTAG
>NW_006921948.1:1446072-1450531 GCF_000298275.1 Orycteropus afer afer
GCTGGGTAGTGCAAACAGTTAAACACGTAACTGCTACCTGAGAGGTTGGCCTCAGAACCTACCCAGAGGGACCTCAGAGGAAAGAGATGCCAATCTACTTGCAACAGATGCCAGTCTGGAAAACCCAGTGGGGTACAGCTCTGCTCGACAGCACACGGCGTTCCCGCCAGTCAGAGTCTCGTTGAACACAACTGGTTATGAAGCTTCCAAAAGACTTGCCATTGCATTGGCTCCTTTGAGCTTCGCAATATCCCTGCCAGTTGGGCAAAGATATAATTTCCCATGTTTTTCAAATCAGTATGTGGAGGTTCCTTCATCTACCATTAACTTCAGGAGCAGTTCCATTCGCATGTAATATTTACTCAATTGCACAGTTTTTAGGCCCTTTCCTAGACAAAGGAGTTCAAAAAATATCTCATCATTGGGCTGCCAATCAAAAATAAGGTAATTAAAATATAAATCACTAGGAGATGATGGGTGACTGGCACTGAGGAGATATATTTGGCAACTCGTGTTATTTTAATTGCCTGTGTCTGCAGAGCCCAGGTTCTTCATTTAGAGGATAGCAAAATTGATGGTCAGGGAGGACTCAATCAAAAATTGTGCTTGGAGGAAGGATTTGTGCTTCAGTGATAAGAAAACAAGTAGGCAGAGAACGATAACAGCTTGGAAGAATGCAACAAACGGGAGAGGGAGAAGACTCAAAAAATGGTAAAGAGGGGGTTAATTTGCTTGAACATATATTTTGTCTTGTGAATAATGGAAATTGTTCTCATATATTTATACAAACCAAACTCACTGCTGTCGAGTCAGATCTGACTCATAGCTACCCCTCCTTGGGTTTCCGAGGCGGTATCACTATGGAAGTTGATTGCCCAACCTTCCTTCTGACACTGCTATTCAAATAGGAGCTTGGTGGCGTAGTGCCTAAGGCACTTGACTGCTAACCAGAAGGGTGGTGGTTCAAATCCCCAGCCACTCCTCAGAAGGAAGGTTGAGCAATCTACTTCCGTAGAGATATCGCCTTGGATCCAACTCGAGAGCAGTGAGTTTGTTTTTTTTCTTTTGGTTTTTGAGTGGGTTCAACAAAGAAGTTAGAAATGGAGAATTTTTGAAATGGAGATTTTGAGTACACACTTCTTGGAATTTCCTTTCTGTTCGCATTGTGTATTCCTTTCTGTATTAAATTCCTGTGGCTGCCACAACAAATTACCTCAAACACTGTAGTTTAAAATAACAGCTATTTATTCTCTCCCATTTCTGGATGCCAGAAGTCTGTGATTAAGATGATGGTGGGGCTACTTTCCCTCTGAAGTCTCCAGAGGAGAGTCCATTCCTTGTCTCTTTCTGTTTCTGGTGGCTTTTTGTGTTCCTTGGTTGATGACAGCATAACTGCAATGTTGCCTTCATTTGCCAGTGACCTTCTCCCCCATGTCCCTGTGTCTGTCTCAAATCTCTCTTTGCCTTTCTCTTATGAGGAGTAGTAAAGGGATTTATGGGCCAGTCTAAGTCCAGGATGATCTCATATTCAGATCCTTGACTTACTTATATCTTCAAAGACTCTTTTTCCAAATAATGTCACATTCACTGGTTCCAGGTGTTGGAATTTGATAATCTCTCTTCGGGAGTCACAATTCAACCCACCACAATTTCGTTTACATGTCACATACTGTATCAGTTTCCTGTTGCCCTTGTAAACAAATTACCACAAATTTAGTGACTTAAAAACAACACACATTTATTCTTTTATAGTTCAAGAGGTCAGAATTCTAAAAGATGTTGGCAGTGCTATATTTATACTGGAGGTTCCAGATGACAATTCATTCTTTGTCTATTCTAGTTTGAGAAGCTTCTGGCATTCCCTGGCTTGTGGCTACATCTCTCCAATCTATGCTTCCCTAATCACACTCATTTCTCCTCCAGTTAACTTTCCTTTGTGCTTCTTCTAAGGACGCTTGTGATTATATTGAGCCCACCAAGATAATCTCTACATTTTAAGATCCTTATCTTATTCACATCTGCAAAGTCTCTTTTGACATGAAAGGTAACATTAATAGGTTCCAGGGATTAGGATGTGTGCATCACAGAGTATGTATGAAGTTATTCAGCCTACTATATCAATTTTCCACCCTTCATCTGTTTTTTGTACTGTGGTGGCTTGCATGTTACTGTGAGGCTGGAGGCTGTGCCACCAGTATTTAAAATACCAGCAGGGTCAGCCATGGAGCTTCCAGACTAAGATAGACTTGGAAGAACGAAGGGGCCATCCACCTCTCAAAGAATTGGCAAGTGTAAACCTTATGAATAGCAGTGAAGCACTGTCTGATATATAACTGCAAAAATTTATGAATAGTCATGAAACACTGTCTGATAGAGTGCCAGAAGATGAGCCCTCAGGTAGGAGCCACTCAAAATATGACTGGGGAAGAGCTGCCTCGTCAAAGTAGAGTTGACCTTAATGATGTGAATGGAATAAAGCTTATGAGACCTTTATTTGCTGATGGGGCATGACTCATAATGGGAAGAAACAGCTGCAAATGTCCTTTAATAATCAGAACATGGAATGCATGGAGGATAAATCTAGGAAAACTGGAAGTTCTCAAAAATGAAATAGAACACATAAAGATCTATATTATGGGCTTTAGTAAGTTGAAATGGACAGCTATTGGCCATTTTGAATCATACAATCATGGTTTACTATACCAGGAATGACAAATTGAAGAGAAATGACATAGCATTCACCATTACAAAAAAAGTTTCAAGATACACTTTGAAGTACAATGCTGTTCAAAAACAAAAAACAAACTCACTGCTGTTGAGTCGATTTGACTCATAGCTACCTCTCCTTGGGTTTCCAAGGTGGTATCTCTACAGAAGCAGATTGTCCAATCTCCCTTCCGAGGAGGGGCTGGTGAGTTTGAACAGCCAGCCTTCTGGTTGACAGTCAAATGCCTTATGTACTATGCCACCAGAATTCCCACAATGCTGTTAGTGATACGATAATATCCATATGCCTACAAGGAATGCCAATTGATACTACTAATATTCAAATCTATGAACCAACCATGAAAGCCAAAGATGAGGAAATTGAAGATTTTTACCAACTTCTGCAGTCTGAAATTGGCCAAACATGCATTCAAGATGTATTGATTATTACTGGTGATTGGAATGCAAAAGTTGGAAACAAAGAAGAATCACCAGTAGTTGGAAAATATGGCCTTGGTGATAGAAAAAATGCTGGAGATCGCATGATAGAATTTTGCAAGACCAACAACTTAGTCATTGCAAATACCTTTTTTCAATGACACAAATAGCAGCTATACATGTGGGCCTCACCAGATTTAATACACAGGAATCAAATCAATTACATCTGTGGAAAAAAACAATGGAGAAGCTCAATATCTTCAGCCAAAACAAAGCCAAGAGGTGAGTCTGGAACAGACCATAAATTGCTCATATGAAACCTTAAGTTATAACTGAAGAATATTAAAACAAATCCACAAAAGCCAAAATACGACCTTGATTACATCCCACCTGAATTACAGACCATGTGAAGTATAGATTTGACATACAGAACACCAGTGACCAAAAACCAGAGTAGTTGTGGGATGACATCAAGAATATCATACATGAAGAAAGCAAAAGGTCATTAAAAAGACAGGAAAGGAAGAAAAAAACAAAATGGATGCCAGAAGACTCTGAAACTTGCTCTTGAACAGAGACTAGCTAAAGCAAATGGAAGAAATGACAAGATAAAAGAGCTGAACAGGAGATCTCAGAGAGGAGCTCGAGAAAACAAAGTTAATTATTATAATGAAATGTGCAAGACCTGGAGTTAGAAAACAAAAAGGGAAGATTGTACACTCAGCATTTCTCAAGCTGAAAGAACTGAAGAAAATATTCAAGCCTCAAATTGCAATATTGAAGAATTCTATGGGCAAAATATTGAATGGTGCAGAAATCATCCAAAGAAGATGAAGGAATACATAGAGTCACTGTATCAAAACAAACTAGTCGATGTTCAACTATTTCAGGAGGTGGCATTGAAGGAAAGAGTCAAAGCTGCACAGACAGAATTGGCAAAAAACAAGGCTCCAGGAATTGACAAAATACCCATTGAGATATTTGAACAAATGCATGCCACACTAGAACCACTTAATTGCCTGTGCCAAGTAATCTGGAAGACAGCTACCTGGCCAAGTGACTGGTAGAGATTCATATTTGTACCCATTCTAAAGAAAAGTGATCCCACAGAATGTGGAAAGTATCCAACAATATCATTAATATCACAGACAAGTAAAATTTTACTGAAGATAATTCAGAAATGATTGTAGCAGTATATTCACAGGGAAATTCCAGTTGTGCAGGCTGGATTCAGAAGAGGACATGGAATGAGGGATATCACTGCTGATGTTAGATAGATCTTAGCTGAAAGCAAAGAATACCAGAAAGATGTTTA
>NW_006921948.1:1455327-1462890 GCF_000298275.1 Orycteropus afer afer
AGATACATTTATTTATCTATTTATTTATTTATTATTGTGCTTTGGGTGCAAATTTACAAAGCAAAATTGTTTTATTTCCAACAGTTTATGCACATTTGATTTCACAGCCCAATTCCCATCCTCAACCATAAAAGGCTCTCTTTCCCTCTCCTCCCTGTGATCAACCTCTCCCTGTGCCCTTGTTTTCTATGGATTCCTGTCTGTCCAGCTTTCCCTCTATGTGTATGCTGCCCCTCTGGTGTTAAAAGTGCAGGTTGAAAATATCCTCTTACTTTGAAAATTTTTTTTCTATATAATATATGATTTTCAAATATCTACTTATTTCTCTAGGTATTTTTCTCTTGTTAGGAGTATAAATCATCTCTATGTCATCATTTTTTCAATACTGTGAGAACAGAAAAGTCACGGTTCCAGAGTGTTTGAAAGACAAACATGTGGTGATCTGTGTGTATTTATAGTGGATAAGGCATTTGGCTGTTAACCAGAAGGTCAGTGGTTCAAATCCACCAGCCACCCTGTGGAAGGAAGATGGGGTAATCCACTTCTGGAAAGATTTACAGCCTTGGAAAACCAGTAGGGGTCACTATGAGTTGGAATTGACTGGATTTTACTGAGTGGTTTATTTATTTATTTAGTTTTTAGTTTTTGCTACCAATAAAGGAGCTTTGGTGGCATAATGCTTAAGGCATTTGACTGATAACCAAAAGATTGGTAGTTCAAACCCACCAGCCACTTTGCAGATGGAAGATGGGGCAATCTAATTCCCTAAAGATTTACTGTCTCAGAAACCCAATTGAGGTCACCATTGACTGGATGACAGTGAGTTTTATTAAGTTTGCTACCAGTAAGTCTTAGATACCTGAATATACACATCTGAAAAGAGAGAAGAGGGAACTTAGTGCGTGCCAGGTGCAGAGGCAGCAGCGGCACATGTGTGGTCTGACTCAAACATGAATTCTCTGTAGGTGACAGCAGTTGTTAACACTGGGAAACCAGTACTTTCCTGAGATGCACTTGAGGTCAATGTTAAATATTATAGGCTCCCCCAGCCATCCTCCTGAAGCCATTCTCAATATGAAGGCAACTTCATTTATTATGATGCATTCTAGAAGTCAATGAGAATTCTGCCATAATTCAAAGGACTCAAAAGACTGTATTGAATTGTGCCTCCTATAAAGACAGTGAAAATTAAGTGGCAAGGTAAGGATGAGCTCCTCACATTATGATAACTACAGCAAATTTTACATTTAGTGCTATGTAAGGCTATTTTCATGAGCCCTGGTGGTGCATTGCTCATGCACTGGTCTGCTAACTGAAAGGTAAGCAGTTTGAACCCACTAGCTGCTCCACGGGAGAAAAAACCAGGTGGTCGGCTCCTGTAAAGATTCCAGCCTAGGAAACCCTATGGGGCAGTTCTACTCAGTCCTACAGAGTGGCTATGAGTTGGAATCAACTCAATAGCACCTAACAACAACAAGAAGAACAAAAATATAACATAATATAGCATGATCATATATATAATATCTGAATATATGTTCATATACATGTATGTATATATAAACAAACACACACACAAAAAAAAAAAAATATCTGAATATATGATTCTAACATCCCAGTGATCCTGAAGACGGAGCTGGACTGGGCAATGTTTCATTCTGATGGTGGTGTAAACAAACCATTGTTTTGACCCACCTCCATGAACACAATAAGAAATACAAGGAAATGATGCTCCACTTTGAGGGACTCTAAATCAGTGAACTCAGGAAAGCAGCAGGGAAATGCAAACAGACCAGACTCACCAAATCCACAATGAGTTGTATATGGCAGGAAAATTGCTTCTTCCATCATCCCCGGCCCTCCCCCAGCCATATGGACCACCAGCTGTTGTGAACTAGGGCAGTGGCCCTAGAAAAAGAGCCTGCTTCCCTAACTGCCACAACTCCTGCCTGTACAGAGGGGCAGGCCCCCAAGCTTCTGCCCTAAAATGGATCCCAAGGGTCCATTTTGAGTGTGCCAGTACTTTCCCTACCTAGACACTTTCAGTTGTAAGCTTACTGAGAGTACCTACAGAATACCTGTGCAGTACAGTCTATTCTTATAGTCAACACTATCCCTGCCTCTGTGTGCACCTCAGGCCGCTGAAACCAACAGGGCAACAGACCTCCTGGGAAATTAGTTCCGGTCTGTCTGCTCCCCTTTCAATCAGTGCTAAAGACTACTGACTGAGGCTGCTGTGTGCTAAGAAGTGGGCATCTTTAACGGAGGCTTCACCCCCAACTAACTACAGGGAAGGCTCTGATAGCAAAAAGGCACATCTCCCCAGGGGTCTATTTGGAGCATTACAGCCCCTCCCCCCCACAGACACTGTCACCTGCAAGCCTGCTGTGAATTGCTATAGAAGGGCCCTGCAGTGGAGTCTGCTCCCTTAGTGAGTACTCTAGCTGCCTTCCTGTGCACCCCATAGCTCTGGCCTCAGAAACCAACAGGACAAACTTCCCTGGAGGTCAATTAAGGTTGGTCTGACCCTACTTTCACTTGGCACTGAGGACTGCTGACTAAGGCTGCTGTGTGTTAGGAAAGAGTGTTCAGTGGAGGCTGCACTCACAGTCAAAAATCTACTGCTGAGACTGGGATATCAACAAGGCACATCCCCATGAAAATCTGACCAGAGCATGACACTGCCTCCCAGCCTGGTAATTGTTGGCTGCCAGCTTGTTGCAGACTGCTACAGAAAGCCCCTACAGTGGAGTCTGCTCCCACAGTCAGTACTCGACTTGCCTCCCTGTGCACCCAATAGCTCAGGCCTCTGAAACTAACAAAGCAGAGCTTCCTGGCGATCAGTTTGGATCTGTCTGATTCCCCTTCCAGTTGGCGCTGAGGACTGCTGACTAAGGCTTCTGTATGCTAGGAAGGAGGCATCTTGAGAGGAGTCTATGCCCACAGCCAACATACCATAGGTCAGTTTCCCATAGCAACAAGGCAGAACTCCCTTGGGGTCTGTTAGAAGAGTGATTACCCCTCCCCAGACCAGTAACTGTTGGCTGCTGGACTGACAGCAACTCCTACAGAAGTTTCCCTACATTTCTTTGCATTTCTGGAAGTTCCTTGACAATGTATTGCTGCAACCATTTTTGAATGATCTTCAGCAAAATTTTCCTTATATGTGATATTAATGATGTTCGATAATTCCCACATTCTGTTGGATTGCCTTTCCTCGGAATGGGCAGAAATATGGATCTCTTCCAGTCAGTTGGCCAGGTAGCTGTCTTCCAAATTTCTTGGCATAAACCAGTAAGTGTTTGTTGAAACATCTCAATGCGTGTTCTGTCAATTCCTGGAGCCTTGTTTTTCACCAATTCCTTCAGTGCAGCTTTGACTTCTTCCTTCAGTACCATTGGTTCTTAATCATATGCCACTTCCTGAAATAATTGATAGTTGAACATTGACCAGATCATTTTTTAGTGAGTCAGTGTATTCCTTCCATATTTTGATGCTTCCTAAATCATTCAATATTTTGCCCATCGAATTCTTCTATAATGGAGTTTGAGGCTTGACTTTTTTCTCAGTTCTTTCAGTTTGAGAAATACCAAGTGTGTTCTTCCCTTTTGGCTTTCTAAATCCAGGTCTTTGCACATTCCATTACAGTACTTTACTTTGTTTTCTTCGAGCCACCCTTTGAAATCTTCTGTTCAATTCTTTATTTCATCATTTCTTCCATGCATTTTAGCTATTCAACAGCAAGATTATGTCTCTTCTGACACCCATTTTGTCTTTTCTTCCTTTACCATCTTTTTAATGACAGCTTGCTTTATTCATGTATGATGTTCTTGATGTCATCCCACAACTCGTCTATTCAGTGAGTCAAATCCATCCTTCAGATGGTCTCTAAATTCAGGAGTGATATAATCAAGGTCATTTTTAGGCTCTTGTGAACTTATTTTAATTTTATTCTGCTTCAACTTGAACTTGCATAGGAGCAATTGATGGTCTGTTCCACAGTCAACTTCTGGCCTTGTTTTGACTGATCACATGGACCTTCTCCATCACCTCTTCCACAGATGTAGTCAATCTGATTTCTGTGTATCCCATCTGGTGAGGTCCATGTGTATAGCTGCCATTTATGTTGTTGAAAAAATGTATTTGCAATGGATAAGTCATTGGTCTTGCAAAATTCTATCATGTGATCTTCATTTCTATAACCAAGACCATATTTTCCAGCTACTGATGATTTTTCATTGTTTCCAATTTTTACATTCCAATCATTATTAATAATGAATACATCTTGATTGCATGTTTGGTCATTTTCAGACTGCAGAAGTTGGTAATAATCTTCAATTTCTTCATTTTTGGCTTTAGTGATCGGTGTGTAAATTTGAATAATAAGAGTATTAAGTTGTCTTCCTTGTAGGTGTGTGGATATTATCCTATCACTGACAGCATTGTACATCCATATATATATAATATTTGTTTTACATACAGCAGTTCATATACATATTTTGTTGATACTGGTTACATTCCCCACAGTGTGACATCTCACATCCCACTTCCTCCTTGTGGTTACCCTTTTCCTATATTCTTCTTGCCTTTGCATTCCTGCCTCCCTATTTTGTACTTGTGTAAATACTGCCCTTCTCATCTCACAGGTCTATTGTTCTAAGGAGTGCATCTTCCTGGTGCAGGTGTCCAACTCAAGTCTATTATTTGGCTGAGAGATAAGGCATGATAGTGAGATCAATTCTGAGCATGAAGGTTGACTCAGGGCCATAGTCTTGGAGGTTACACCAGTCTCTATCAGGAGAGTAAGCCTGGTCTTTTTCATGATTTTGAGTTTTATTCCACATTCTTCTCCCACTCTATACAAGATCTCCAACTTTGATCCATATTCAAGTGACTACCATTGGTAGCTGGGCTTCAGGATAGACTGTGAAATGTTCTTTTTGATGATGAATGTGATGCTACTCCTTTTCAATTTGTCACTCCCAGCATAGTAGATCATATGATTGTCTGACTTTAAATGGCCAATACCAGTCCATTTCAGTTCGCTAATCCCAGGATTAGTGAGCTCTGGTAGCATAGTGGCTAAGGCACTTGACTGCTAACCAAAAGGCTGGAGGTTCAAATCCACCAGCCACTCCTCAGAAGGAAGATGAGGCAATCTACTTCCATAGTGATACTGCCTTGGAAACCCAAGGAGGGGTCACTATGAGTCAGGTCTGACTCGATGGCACATAACAACAACAACAACAACAAGCCCAGGATATAAAGCTTTGTGTGCTCCATGTCACTTTTTACAACTTCCCACTTTCCTAGATTCATACTTTGTACATTACTCATTCTGATTATTCATGAATGTTTGGAGCTGTTTCTTCCCATTTTGAGTCATGCCCCATCAGCAAATTCAAGTCCCCAAAGTCTTACTCCATCCACATCATTAAGGTCTACTCTACACTGAGGATGAAGCTCTTCCCCGGTTGTGTTTTTGAATGCCTTCCAACCTGACTGGCTCCTCTTCAGGCACTATATCAGACAGAGTTTCACTGCTATTCCTAATGTTTTAAGTGGCTGGTTTTTCAGAAGTGGATGGCCCTGTCCTTCTTCCAAGTCTGTCTTAGTCTGGAAGCTTCACTGAAACCTGCCCACCACGGGCAACCCTGCTGGTACTTGACATACCTCTGGCACAGCCTCCAGCCTCACAGCAACAGGCAAGCCACCACAGTACGACAAACCGATGGGCTCATCTTCCAGTGTTATATCACACAGTGTTTCTGAGTGGTGGAACGAAAGTTTGGTGGGGTTCAAAACAACCCCGCAACACTACATAAGAAAGACCTAGAAATCTGCTTCCATAAAGACTACAGCCCAGGAAACCCTATGGAGCATTCTGTTCTGTGACACATGGAGATGCCTTCAGTCAGCATCGACTCCATGGCAACGTTTCCTTTTTTTTTTTTTTTTTCCTTTTCTGTTTTTCTTTAGGAGGTAGCCAAGCTAAAACCAGACTCTAAGTCTCTGATACCAAGTACTGTGCCACTTCCACTATGCTGACTTAGCTATCAGAAGTACAGCATCTGTACAGAGGTTCATACTTTTCTTCTAGCAAAAAAATAATAAAACACCCTGGAATATAGGTATTGAAATAGATTTTTAAAAAATTTTTTTGGTATGGGCTTCAGTCACACATTCAAAAATTCTGTCAGTCAATAAGTATTGAGTACCCACGGAGGGAATAATACAGTTAAGCAGTGTCTTTGAAAGGAATTTATGCTTTGTTATTTGTTTGAAAATTGACTTTCACAGGGTGAAAAACTTTTACTTTATGTTTGAGGAGAATATTGATCTGAGAGCAAAAGCTTTTTGGATAATTTCAATGCAGCAAGATTTTATATTGTTTATAAGTCATGCCAGTTTTTTTGTGGCCTTCAACTTGGAGATGGTGACAATAAAAAAAAATCAATTAGTGTGTTGGGGAAAAAAAATCTCCCACTCTTCACACAAATAATCAGTTCTCTCACAATAGGCTGAAATAAAAATAAGTTAGTCCATATGCTGTGAACAAATAGATGAAAAAGAGCTAGAGGCTACCAGCCTTGCCTGTGTGTGATGCCTCTGGGCTGCCGGGTGTGGGCAATGCCATTGTAATGGACATCTCTTTATGGACACGACTCAAAGGCACAGATGAGGTGCCATATTTCTGCCTCCCCATCCAGACCATCGCTATAAGATGACCTTCTGTAAGCTGAACCCTTAAATAGCATATGATGGGAGAAACTAGCAGACTACAGAGACACCCTAAAGAAAAAGAATAGCTTCTAGGTTTACAAGATTTCACTGCCCATTAACAGGAAGGTACCAGCCATAAAATAAAATAAAATAGGTCCATTCATTGAATACCTAGTATGTGCTAGGCATATGCTAAGCACATCATATGAACACGCTCAATTAGTCTTCTTGTGACAACTAGTGGAGCACGTACCCTTACTATCAGTCCTCTTTTACAGATAAGGCAACTGAGGTTTAGAGAGATAAA
Source organism: Orycteropus afer afer (assembly GCF_000298275.1). NCBI lineage: Eukaryota > Metazoa > Chordata > Mammalia > Tubulidentata > Orycteropodidae > Orycteropus > Orycteropus afer. The sequence continues at coordinate 1,462,355 of NW_006921948.1, forward strand.
GGGACTCTTGCAAGGCTACACAACTAGTAATTTATGGAGGCAGAGTCAGTATTCAGATTTATGTGGGTCAAATTTCAGAATCTGAGCAGAAGCTCAAGTGGTTTCCCACCTGCTTATTTACCAGAATCACCTATGGGACTTGAAAATACAAATGCCTAAATCCTGCCTAAGAAGCACCCAATTTGAGTTCTCAGTATGTAGTCTAGGGAACTGTACTTGAAAAAAAATTCAAGATGAGTTAGCAAATGTACTAAATGAGAGAGAGAGAGAGAGAGAAAGTTACTGTGGTTTGTAGAATTTTCAGCTGGTTTCCAAACTTCAGGTCTCTCATGCACAAACCCTCTATAAACTCCTCTAGTTGAGTGGATTTGTTGTTGTTGTTGTTCAGTACCGTTGAGCCATCTCCAACTCATAGCGACCCTATATCCAGCAGAACGAAACACTGCCTGGTCCTGTGCCAACCTCACAATCCCTACTATATCCAAGCTCATCGCTGTAGCCACTGTGTCAATACATCATGTTGAGGGCCTTCCCCT
>NW_006921948.1:1463080-1464780 GCF_000298275.1 Orycteropus afer afer
TACTTTCAGCATTCTTTGCCAGCACCACAACTCAAAAGCATCAACTCTTCTTCGGTCTTCCTTATTCATTGTCCAGCTCTCACATGCATATGAGGCCATTGAAAATACTATGGCTTGCGTCAGGTGCATCTTAGTCTTCAAGTAGACATCTTCACTCTTCAGCACTTGAATGAGGCCTTTTGCAATAGATTTTCCAAATGCAATACATCTGTTAATATCATTTCTGCTGCTTTCATTAGTGTTGATTGTAGAACCAAAATATGAAGTCTTTGATTACTTCAATCTTTTCTCCATCTATCGTGATGCTGCTTGTTGGTCTAGTTGTGAGGATTTTTGTTTTCTTTATATTGAGGTGTAGTCCATACTGCAGACTGCAGTCTTTAATTTTCATCAGTAAGTGCTCCAAGTCATCCTCACTTTCAGCAAGCAAAGTTGTGTCATCTGCATATCTCAGGTTAATGAGACTTCCTCCAATCCTGATGTCACATTTTTCTTCATATAGTCCAGCCTTTCGGATTATTTGCTCAGCATACAGGTTGAATAAGTGTGGTGAAAGGATACAAGGCTGATGCACTCCCTTCCTGATCTTAAACCATGCGGTATCCCCTTGTTCTGTTTGAACAGCAGCCTCCTGGTCTATGCACAGCTTCCTCATGAGTATAATGAAGTGTTCTGAATTTTCACTCTTCTCAATGTTATCCACAATTTGTTGTGATCCACACAATTGAATGCCTTTGCATAGTCAAGTGTGGGTAGGGTCTGTGAACATGATGGGCTAGTTGATAGCTTAAATTGTTATATGGCAAAGGCAATGTGATAGTCAGTCCTATGATTGTTACATTATATATGATTTTGTTCTAGAAGATTGGTGGAGAGATTCTCCTGCTTGCCATGCAGAAGGAAGCTGCCATGTTAGGAGAGTGGCTGGGAGAGGGCCATGTGACAAGGAACTGTGGGAGGCCTCTAGGAGCTGGGAGCATACCCCACTGATAGGAAGAAAACCATTCTTCATCTCTATAACCCAATCAGTTGCAATCGAGTTGATTCTGACTGATAGTGATTTCATATGTGTCAGATTAGAATGCACAGAATTTCAATGGCTGAATTTTTAGTAGATCATCAGATCTTTACTCAGAGGCACTTCTAGATGGATTAGAACCTCCAACCTTTTGGTTAGTAGCTGAGTGCTTAGATATTTGTGCCACCCAAGGACTCCATTCCTATAACTTCAAGGAACTGAGTTATGCCAGAACCATGTGAGCTGTGTCGAGGGCTGTAACCACTAGGAAAAAAAAATGCAACACAACTGACACTTGGATTGCAACCTTATGAGACTGTGCAAAAGACCCAGCTAATCCATTTCTGATCTCTTGACTCATGAAAATTGTGAGAAAATAAATATGGGTTGTTTTAAGCTACTAAGTTTGTATCACTTGTTGCATAACAATAGAAAAATAACCGTTATCACTCAACTGCAAGTCCAAAGATTGGTGGTTCAAATCTGTCCAGGCCTGGAAGACAGGCCTGTTAATCTTCTTCCGAATGGTTATAGCCTTGAAAACCCTATGGAGCAATTCTGTTCTGCACACTTGGTGTTGTCAGGAGTCAGAATAAATGCAGTAGCAACCAACAACAACAACATTCAAGCACAGTCCAGGAGAGTTGTTGCTGTTGTTGTTAAGTGCCGTCGAGTCGTTTCC
>NW_006921948.1:1467170-1473741 GCF_000298275.1 Orycteropus afer afer
CTGGTGGGTATGAACCGCCAGCCTTCTGGTTAGCAGTCAAGTGCCTTTGGCACTATGCTCCCAGAGCTCCTCAGGTTTCTGGTACATTCTCTAAATGGAGCCTTGTACATCTTTGTTCCTCAGTTGAATAAAGATGTATTCATTGCCTACTACATGCCAGACCCTATCACTTGCCCCATGGGTGTTTTCACTGAAACCTCATCAACAAGCTATGTCCATTTGATGAAAGTCAGTTAAGCAACTCAACTTAAAGAAAATGTAGAGTGGGGTGGCATGTGGAGATAGATAGATGAACAAAAAAGGACCCTACAATAAAACTCAGGAATAGTCTGTGGCTTAAAATGTACAGCATCTGCGCTCTTTCTTTTATGACAGAAATCTTTGCAGCCCAGCATTCACAAGTTGACATGTACTGTGTTTTATCTGGAATTTCCTGGCTGGTAAAATGATCTCACTGAGCAGTGTGTGCTGGAATTCCACTGCCATTTGTTTTAATAGCTGTGTAATGCAGGGATGCTGGGGCTGACGTCCTTCATTTGCCCTCTGCTGCAATCTTACTTGACAAGCTGCAGGAAGCGGTACAATAGCTAATTTCTAGATAAGTGTATCTTAAAACACCATACTGAAATCAGGTGCAGGTTTGGACTGCCAGATTGAATTTTCTAAGCATAATAGCTTAGTTGTAGTAGAACAGAGTAGATATTTCTTCTCTGATGTATTTCTATCCACTGATACTTTAGATGGGAAGTTAAAGGGATGGAACCTGTTATTACCATCCCTTTGCTAGCATACATTTACCCTAGATTCATACCTGTTTCTTTGCTGAGTTACAGGAAAGTTAAGAAATGTCTCTAAGGGAAAGAAGTGTGCTTGAGTAAGGATGAATGGGGGCTATATTTTCTCAGCTGTTAGTTGATATCAAATTCTAGAAATATGAACTAGAGGTTTGTGCTGTTTGCTGTGAAAATTCAGTCACTGTATTGGATAATTCTAGTTTAATTCAAATAGTTAATGAGCAACTTACCTGGATTAACTCCACGATAGATTATGGGTAAACAGTAGTGAATTAAAGTGGCACAGTTTATATCCTAAGGTTTAGGCAGTTAGAGTCTAGTTGGAGAGAGAGAGAGAGAGAGAGAGAGAGAGAGAGAAGTCAATTATAAAGAAAAAAAGTGATAAATACTTGGACTTGTGGCATCATAGTGAGGGTCAGAAAACAGTAATTCTTTACACTTTTGTATGATGCTTTCCAGGTTGATCTTAATTATTAACTCATGAAGGAAATGTTGTTAACCCACATTTTGCCTAGGAAGAAATTGAGGTGAAGTTCACAGAGATTCACTGGCATTTCACAGACCACTTGTAGTGCAGTAGTGCAGTAACTCAACTGGATCTCTTAAACTTCAAATTCAAGGCCAAATGCTCAAAGCAGAAATTTGGTTCAGAGAAAATAAATTCTCAGGTGGATGTGGTTTCATGTGAGTAAACATAATGAGTGGGAAGCAATAACAATAAAAAGGAAGACAAGTTGACAAGCTCATAATTAGCAGTATCTTATGGTTGAAAGAAGCAGCTCTGGTAGTGTAGTAGCTAAGGCATTTGACTGCTAACCAGAAGGTTGGTGGTTCAAACCCATCAACCACTCCATGAAGGGGTGACTGGGCAATCTACTTCCGTAGATTACTGCCTTGGAAACCCACAGGGTATCACGATGAGTCGGAATCAACTCAATGGCAGTGAGTTTTCTTTTCTTTTTTTTTTTTGGTTTATGGTTGAAAGGAGTCCTTGGGTGGTGTCAATGATTAACACTCATCACTGCTAACTGAAAGGCTGGCAGCTCGAGTTTACTCAGAGGTGCCTCAGAAAAATCTGAAAAATAAGCCATTGAAAACCCTCTGGAGCACAGTTCTACTCTGACACACATGGGCTCAGCATGAGTCAGTGTTGACTGGATGGCACCGGTTTGGTTTTATTTTTTATAGTTGGAGAGGAGGATGGAGAATGAGACAACAAGGAGAGTTTGGCAGCTGTGTGCTGCCACCCTAGCAACATGACTAGTAACATAGGGGCCCCGATAGAATGTCTACCGTACCCTTTGCTTTTATTGCATATCCCTGTGTACAACTAACTAAAAGAAATTTTCTCTTTAGTCATTAAGACAGGAAGTATGCATATTGCTACTACAGATAAGGTTCATGGAGTTTGGAGAATGGCAAGTGTTTCTCATTCTGCTCTTCTTGGTAGTGATAGAGTTTACAGAAGATAGAGTGTTTGTGCCTTCCTGCAATTGATACTATTATCCCTCTACCATGAATGTTGCCATATGAGTTACTGCAGATGCCCACGAGAGCTGTGGAATTGAGTTTGTGTCACATCTGCTGCCCTACTCAAGGTCAAGGGTCAAGAAACAGGGGCAGAGCATCTCTGTTTCTATTTCCCATCTGGTGATGGTGGAAAAGGGAAGGCAATATGGAGACTGTCCAAGGAAACACACTCCAGCTATTCACATGGGATCTGAGAGTGATGCCACTCTCCTATTTGTCCCCAGTTCAAGAACAATTACATGCTGGTGGTGGAACCTCCATCAAACTCATATGCTGGCTCAGGAATGATGTAAGAGAAAAGAAGGAACATACTGTCAGTCTTCCTTGGTTCTTCCTACCTCCTGAGTAATAGAAAAGTGTATTAGACAAGGTCCCAATAGAAAAGAGATGGAATATAGTAATTGAGAAAATTCCAATTACCCTAAACAGATGCCATATCAAAGTGTGGGTACAGGTAAACAGAGGGAGGGCAAAGTAGCACAGTGATAGAGCATTACCAAACCTCAAAGACAAAATCTTATTTAATTGCTTTGAGATTTATAATGACCTTTGGCTTTGGATACAGCTGATTCAAGGTAACTCCCTGTAGGTTGGAATCTAAGGGAATTAATACAAAAGCATTCAATTGCGTGGATCATAACAAATTATGGATAACAATGAGAAGAATGGGAATTCCAGAACACTTACTGTACTCATGAGGAACCTGTACATAGCTCATGAGGCCATGGTTTGAACAGAACAAGGGGACACTGCATGGTTTAAAATCAGGAAGGGAGAGTGTCAATGTTGCATCCTTTCACCATACTCATTCAATCTGTATGCTTAGCAAATAATCCGAGAAGCTGGACTATGTGAAGAAGAATGCAGCATCAGGATTGGAGGAGGACTCATTAATAACCTGCGATACACAGACAACACAACTTTGCTCGCTGAAAGTGAGGATGACTGGAAGCACTTCATGATGAAGACTACAGTCTGCAGTATGGATTACATCTCAACATAAAGAACCAAAAATCTTCACAACTAGACTGCATCACATTAAATAGAGAAAAGGTTGAAATAGTCAAAGATTTTATATTACTTGGTTCCACAATCAATACCAATGGAAGCAGCAGTCAAGAAATAAGACGACATATTACACTAGGCAAATCTGCTGCAAAAGATCTTTCAAGTGCTGAAGGGCAAAGATGTCTCTTTGAAGACTAAGGTGCGCCTAACCCAGGCCATGGTGTTTTCAATTGCCTCATATGCATGTGAAAGCAATAAATAAGGAAGACCAAAGAAGAGTTGATGCTTTTGAGTTGTGATGCTGACAAAGAATATCGAAAGTACCACGGATTGCCAAAAGAACTGACAAATCTATCCTAGAAGAAGTGCAGCTGGAATGCTCCTTGGAAGAGAGAATGGCCAGACTTCATCTGACCTACTTTGGTCATGTTGTCAGAAGGGATCATTCCCTGGAAAAGAATATTATGCTTGGCAAAGTGGAGGGTCAGCAAAATAGGGGAAGACACTCAATGAGATGGATTGCTACAGTGGCTGCAATGATGGGCCTGTGTAGAGCAAGTATTGTGAAGGTGGCGCAGGCCCGGGCAGTGTTTCATTCTGTTGTACATAGGGTCTCTAAGAACTGGAACTTACTCAATGGCACCTAACAACAGTACCCCTTAGCGTTCAATTCAGGTCTCCTATTGGAATCTCCAATGGTTTATCTTACCAGGAAGCGAGAAGATAGGGAAACCCATTGATGTTTTCCATACATTGCAGACCTGTGGGGCAGAGAAGCTGATAGAAAAGGGATAGCAGTGGGTCTGGAGGAGCGAACAGAAAGGTATCTGGACTAGAAGGCAAAGATTCTAACACATAAAGAGAGTAAGAGATCCTTTAGGTAAAAGAACACTAAATCCTGTTAGTTACCTGCTTTTTGGATGGCTACTACATATCCTCATACCTGCACGCCTAAGCCTTTATCTTCATTCAAGATCAAGTTCAAATAACAAATCTTTCATAAACATTCATGGTCCCAAGTGGACTCTTTCTTTTTTATAGCTCATTTGCCTCTTCTCAGTTACTTTTATCATAGTTATGTTGATCATGTCCTCTTCCACACTAGACTCTGAGTCTCTGGGGAAAAGATTCTGTATTTGACAAATTTCTATGTATCCTCTGTTGCTTAAGGGTAGTGGATATGTAGTGCCACAGATCTTCAAAACTAAGAGCCAAGGAATCAAGTGCCATAAAAATGTAGTTATCATTGTATGTAGCACAATGTTTAAATGCTACTGCCACTTATTAGCTGTGTGTGGCCCTAGGCAAATTTCGTAACTTATCTGATCCAGAATTGCTTCATCTGTAAGATAATAGTAACAATATATTTTGCATAGAGTTGTAATGATTGTGTATAAAACATCAATCATAAGACTTAACCCCTAGTAAATGCACAATACTTTGCAACTATTACATTTATCATAAAAGAGTGAATAAATAAATGAATGAAAATAAGGGGAAAAAACAAAAAAGGTATTACCTTCTTTTAAAGGCTTATCAGGTGTATTTTGAATTTTTTTTTCAAATAATTTTGCTTGATTTTGGGGAACTTTTAAGAATGAGTCATTTCTAATCATTAAAACATGGACTTTGCTTGAATAAGGCTGATCTGTTGGTGTAGCATGGTATTTTGAGAGTATTGGAGCTCACAAGCAAAATTTGGGAAGATTTTACAGATGGTTGAGGCTTAGGAAACATTATAAAAAAAAAGTGTACACCCTACTAGTTTGTACACTTTGGAGTTTTGAACAAAATGGGCTAATTGCACAAAATGGTACCACTGGCAGCCACTGAGATGCCAATGGCTAGTAACAGCCTAGCTCCTTTATATTTGCTTGTAGAGTGTCTCCAAATGTTTCTTTCTTTAAAATTCCAGTGATGAAGAGAGTTCAGGTGAGATGACTGTTCCATCCCAGGCTGCCTTGCAGAGACTGCCAATTATGCTCAAATCACACACTGGAGGGACAACATGCAGCCCTCGAATCATTTACCTATCCCTAATGATGAGCCGGGCTGACTCGACAGCATATAACAACAGCAACAACAATGATGAGCCACCAGCCACTCCTCAGAAGGATGGTAGGGCAATCTACTTCTGTAGTGATACTGCCACGAAACCAAAGGAGCGGTTGCTAGGAGCCGGGTCCAACTCGACGCCACATAACAACAACAACAACAACAATGATGACCAACTCACATCAAGGAGCAATTTATCCTTACAGTCCGGCATGATTAATTGAAATCAAACTAATTTGAATGTTATTATGCCAATGGATTCCATACTTTGCCTTGGTTATAAATCACAGTGATGCTAAAACTCTTGTTTTTGGAAGTCTTAACTTGCAGCTTCTGACTCCCTGGACATGAGTAAGGTATGCCTTTTAGTGAGGATCCATGACCTACCATGTCTTTGACAACCAACAGAAACAATATGCCTCAACTTTTATCCTGGTCTCCTAGCCTCTCATTGGCCAAATTGCCATAGCACAGACTGGTATAATTCAGCCTATACTAAAGTCAACCTAGTCGCTCCTAACAGAGACTGCTTCCACAAGCTTATACATGCTGAGCAGGGCTATAGTCTTAGGGGAAAAGTCCTCTGAATTGCCAAGGTCAAGTTAAAAACCTGGCAACCCTAACTGAAGGGATCTAGGCTCCCTGTTGAAGTATACATGAATCCCTCCACCCTAAACCACCTCCACATAGTCCCAAATCTGAGAAATTCCAAATCTGCTGGTAGAATCTCATCTGCTTTACCTTTACATTACATTCACAACTTAGATTCTTTAGAAAACCAAAATCCTTTTATGCAAACATAATATCTGGACCAAACTAGCCTGAGAAAAAGCCTCTAGAATTGTGTCCAATATCTCACTTGAGTCCTAGTCTTGACTGAATCAAGTATGATTCGAAAAGGCACAGTCTCTGCTTGGTCCTTTTTTTACCTTAGAATAATGTGTGGTAGTAGATATATTCTATATCCCAATTTCACTGCTTTACTCCAGATGGGCAGAGCTATATTTGGGTTCTACCTTCCCAACATTATTCCCTTCCCCTTCAGGTATAGCTGTTTAAGAATGTGCAGTCTAGGATTGACTTCTGATACCTGTTGTTGTCGTTGTTAAGTGCCGTCGAGTCATTTCTGACTCATAGCGACCCCATGCACAGCAGAACGAAACACTGCCCGATCCCGCGCCAGT
>NW_006921948.1:1476630-1479643 GCF_000298275.1 Orycteropus afer afer
TTCCTCTGTCTGGCTTCCTGGCTTTTAATCCCCTTTCTCCTGCTCTTCTGGCCTGCTTCTTTGGGCATCCCTGAGTTGTCTCTCCTCACCCGTAACCCTGGGGCTGACTTCTCTTCTGTCCGGGTTCAAGGCTTTTATCCCCTTTCTCCTCCTCTTCCGGCCTGCTACTCTGGCGTCCCTGATACCTGTAGGCCCTGGGGAATATGCAATATCAAAAATTAAATTGAAATGGATCATTGACCTAAATATAGGAATTGAAACTATAAAACAGCTAGGAAAAATATAGACTAAGTTTTCATCAACTTGGATAAAGGAAGTATTCCTTAGAATTGATATACAAAGTATGGAACATTTAACAACAACAACAAAAAAATTGATACATTCAACGTCATCCAAAAGAAAATGTTTAAAAATGAACAGGAAGGTCACAGACGGGAAACAACCCAAATGTTCCTAAAGTAATGAATAGATAGAGTAATTGTGGATCCCCCCAACAGATGGAAAGGAATGAACTACTGATATATGCAACCATTAAGACTCATTCTCAAAAGCAATATAAGTAAAAGCCAAACACAAAAATGTACCTACTGCAAGGTTTCTCTTATATAACATTGCAGAAAAGGCACAACTGTAGTTATAGAAAACCAATCAGTGGTTATCTGTGTCTGGGATTGTGAGGAGGAAAATGACTACAAAAAGAGGAGGGAACATATGGGGGTGATGGAAATATATCCATTGTGGTGGTGGTGGTAACATGATGGTATGCATGTATTTGTCAAATCTAATCAAATTGTACAATTAAAATTGGTTATTTTTTAATACAAATCATACCTCACTAAAATTGACTAAAATATAATTGGTGAAAAACATATGCCATAGTTTTACACAAATAACACGTGGTTTCTACATTCGTTTGGCAACCACTCCCTCCCTCCTACCAGGTGTTTTCATGAGTACTGCTATGCTAACTTTTATCTGGGGCTGTGGGAAGCAGCCGTTGGCAAACAAACGTAGGAGGAGTGTACTGTTTGTGTAAAAATATGGTAGATATATATGCACATATACATGTATATGTACACACATGTACACACACATATATAGTTACTATCCAAAAAAACATAAATACAAGCTCTGTAGTTGAGTGGTTATAATAACTGCCAATAATTAAACTAAACAGTGAGCAATGAACACTATTAGAATGAGAGAATGGAAGTAGTACTGATTATAATCATATTTTATTCAATAAGAAATACGTAGTCACAAAAGAACATGGGAGTCTGTGTGAGCGCATTTGTTGTTCGACTGACTGATTACCTTACGGGGGGGGGGGGCTGAATGATTGCTTTGAGAATTGCTACCATTGCCTGAAGGCCATAGTATATACAGGATTTCCAGGCTTGCAAAACAGACCATTAAAATATCAATTAGCTCAAATTCACATTCTACCTGAAGTCACCTGGGACAAGCAGAAGCAACAGAGGGGCAATGAATAATTGACGGAGCTTGGGCTATGGAGAGAGGTGAAGAATTCAAAACCATAGAAGACCATTGTAAAGGATGAGATCAAATGTGAAAGAGGATAATACGGAAAGGAATAAGGATGAAAGGAGTTCAAGAAGTACCCGCATGTGTACAAACATTATTTGGCTTCACTCCCACTATTTCTGACTAACCAATTATCTTAACTATAATCACAGAACAAATATCTCAGCGGTGCCTACCTGTCTTACAATGAAGAGTGAACAAAGGAGGGCAGCAGATCAAAAAGACTGCCATATGGAAACTAACTGTAAAGTCAGCTGTCTTGAGGACTCTGTGGTGTATGTTAGGTTAAAATGTATTTTCTAAAATATCAAACAAATAAATTCAAATTTATTTTAACTTCTATAGCATAAGAGAAAAAAGTTCATCAATGCATATATAGTAGAAGAAAGGTCTATCATTGGCCTTGATTAGCCAGCAATCAGTAGTATATCATGCTGTTCAGCCATCAATGGCTCTTTTAAGCAGCTGTGTCTCTGACTAAACAACTTGGTAAGCATCTCTCAGAAAAAAGATATTTCTGCCTATATAGAAAACAAATTCTGAACTTTCTAATCAGACCCACACTTTCCACTTTCTTGAGTTGAACTGTACAAGCCACCAATTTCACAACCCCTTCTCCTATACAATTTATTTCCTAGCTCTCCAATGTTGATTTTGACTTTGGCTTCTTCTTAGTATGTTTTACTTCCCACATCCCAGTATTACAACTTTGGGAGACTTCAAGTAAAGCTATACTAACCTAACATTTTCTATCCTGGGAATAAGATTACGGCAATGGTCATTTGGTCTTTGTGACTCACCCTAGTGGATTTTTTGACTTCAGCAACGGGAGTGGATTATCACGGTAAGAAAACCTTTATGTTTATATTCCTATTCAGCAATGCTTAAAAGCAATAACTGTTTGACTACCTGAAAAGAGACGTTGTCTAGTAAACAGTGAAGTGGTTCATCAGCATTAACCAGCACCCACTGCCACTGAGTTGGTACTGACTCATAGCAACCCTGTAGGAGAGAATAGAAGTGATCTGTAGGGTTTTCCAGGCTGTAAATCTTTACAGAAGTGACTGCCTCATCTTCCTCCCACAGAGCAGCTGCTTGAGCCCACTGGTAGGTTCAAATTGCTCACCTCTTGGTTAGCAGCTGAATGCTTTAACCGCTATGCCACCAGAGTTCCCTCATCAGCACTAGCTGTTTGTAAAATAAAAGTATGGTATTAGAGCCCAAATAATGTCTGAAACGCATTTCATTTGGGAAGCAGGTACAGCTTTATGTAATGTAAGTCATCATCACTTTGAATCAAACAGAAAAAGGAAAAGAAAAAATTGCCATAGAGTCAAATTTTGAAGTCCTTACTGATGAAGATCGAAGACTACAGCCTGTCGTATGGATTATAACTCAACATAAAGAAAACAAAAACCCTCCCAACTGGACCAATAAGCAGCATCATGATAAATGGAGAAAAGATAGA
>NW_006921948.1:1479973-1489254 GCF_000298275.1 Orycteropus afer afer
GGTTGGCCAATCTACTTCCAAAGTGATACCACCTCGGAAACCCAAGGAGGGGTCGCAATGAGTCGAATCCTACTCGGCGGCAGTGAGGTTTTTTTTATTTCTTTTAAGCACAAGACATGGTATTTTCAATTGCCCTGTATGAATGTGAAAACTGGACAGTGAATAAGGGAGACTGAAGAAGAACTGATGCCTTTGAACTGCGATACTGGTAAAGAATACTGAACACACCACAAGCTGCCAGAAGAATGAGCAAATTTGCCTTGCAAGGAGTTCAGACTGAATGCTCTTTATAAGTGAGATGGCCAGCCTTTGTCTCACCTACTTTGGTCGTGTTGTCAGAAGGGACCATTCCCTGGAGAAGGGTATCATGCTTGGTAAGGTGGAGGCTCAGTGAAAAGGGGAAGACCCTCAACGAGATGGATCGACTCGGTGGGTGCACAGTGGACTCAAGCAGGCAAGGACTGAGAGTCTGGCACAGGACTGGGCGGGGTTTCGTTCTGTTGTGCACACGGTCACTAGGAGATGGAGCCAACTCACTGGTGCCTGACAACAACAACAACAACAACAAACATCAACCCAGAATCTTAGAAATACGCTTCAGAAAACTATAAAGGCAGCATTTATTTTAAACAGAATTCTGAACAAATGATAGTGAATGTGTAATGCTACTCAATGTGAGAGGATTCAAGTATTTTTACTGTACAGTTCTGTATAGAAATAAAACGCAGAGTCAAGGACAAGTTCAGTGCAGATCAAGAACTACAATGGATGATTTACTGCAGCTCCTGGAAATAGGCACTGCTTTAACATCTTAATCACAGAACCCCTATGGTTCTCACAATTGAACTTGACAGTACATTTTGGCACTTGTGAGATTAACTCATGAGATTGAAACACCCTGTTCATTTTCTTTTAAAGCAGTGTTTTTTTAAAAATTTTAGTTCTTACAACTATCACCAAAGGGACAGGTTACAAAAATTCAAAATGTTGGGCTTTCCTTCCAAAAATTATGACACAGTAGATGTGAGGACTATGGATCTGCACATTAAACAATCACAAAGTAATTTTAGGAAATAGCCCATAAACTAAAAAAAGAAACAAAAACAAAAATAAACTAGCAATGAATTAAATTATTTGTCCTGGGAGTAAAAGGCATAATTCTATTTTAATGACTTATTTCTACTACATTTTCCTAAGTTGTCTCTTTCTATAGCACAGTGAAGGAATCTCCTTAACTGCACTTGTCCCATAAAGTCACCCCGTATATACTTGAACACTATTTTTAGAAAACTCACTACTTCTAAAGGCAGTTGGCTAAGTAGATCATATTCATTCATGTATTCAATCTTGATCACACTATGCTTATTAGAAAATTCTTTTCTACTTTTCAAATAAAAAAAATGTAAGACTGGGTTTTGGCAGAGATGCATGTTTGGCCAAGATTATTCTGTTCCAGGTAGGACTGACATATTTTCGAGGTATACTCTGGGGCCTAACTTCAATCATTTGCGTATGGATATCATTTGTTGAAAAGAGAATTATTTCCCCACCAGATGTTCTTGGGACCCTCACTGAATTCAACTGACCATAAATGTATCAGTTTATTTCTGGACTCCAAATTCCACTTCATTGATCAATATGTCCAATCTTATGCCAGTGCCACACTGTCTTGTGTACTGTAGCTTTGTAGTAAGCTTTGAAATAAGGAGCATGAGCGGTCCGGCTTTACTCTTCTTTTTCAAGATTGTTTTGAATACGTTACATCCCTTAACATTCCACATGAATCTTAAGTTCAACTTGTCAATTTCTGTCAAAAAGCCATCTGGATTGGGATTGCATTGAGTCTGCAGGTCAATGTGGAGAATGCCATCTTAATAATACTGTTTTCTGATCCACAGACATGGTATGTATTTTTGTTTATTTAGGTATTATTCAATTTCTTGAAATGATGTTTTATAACAAAAGTTTTATACTTCTTTTATTAATGCATTCCTAGTTTATTCCTTTTGATGCTATTTTAAATGAAATTGACTACTTAAGTTCATTTTTAGTCCTTTCATTGCTAGTGTATAGAAACAGCATTGCTTTTTGTATATTGACATTTTATCCTAAAACCTTGCTGAAGTCGTTTATTAGGTGGATTCCTTAGGATTTCAACATACAAAATGATGTCATCTTCAAATACAGACAGTATTGCTTCTTTTGCAACCTGGATGCCTTTATCACTTTTCCTTGCCTAATTGCCTTGATTAGCATTGCCAGTACAATCTTGTTTAGAAGTTGTGAGAGCAGATATCTCTGTCTTGTTCCTGATACTAGAGGACCGGGTACCTTTCTACCTGGTTTCTTTCTTCTTGAACCACATTTCTCCCTCAGGTCTTTGTAGCACTGGTACCTTCATACCATTCAGGTATCAGCTTAAATGTTTCTAATCAGAGAGGGGCTGCCATTCTAAAATAGTTTCCTATCCTTGCGCAAACTCCAGTCACTGTCTATTTCTTTATCTTTTATAAGTGTCAGAGTATTTATTAATCTTTGTATTTATAGTATCTATTACAGTATCTATTTTGTCCAACTCCTTCCCTACACTCCATTGCTAGAATGTTACATCAATGACGATTGAAATCTTCTCTAATTCATTTACTTTTCTATGTCAAATCATTACAATATGCCCCAGTGGCTAGAATACACTAACCACCCCCCCCAAAAAAAAAACCCTCACTGTCATCGAATCGACTCTGACTTATACCTACCCCCTTTAAGTTTTTGAGGCAGTAAACCTTTTTGGAAGTAGGTTTCCCAGTCTTCCTTCTGCAGAGTTGTTGGTGGGGTTGAACCGCCAGCCTTCTGGTTAGCATGGATGAATGGATGAATTGATCAATCAACTTATGAATATGTATTTGAAGCCAAGCTTTCCAATCACAGTACTATAGAATACCTTTTGCTCTCAAAAGGGATACAACTGTATTTGAGATATCGATTCTGTCATTAATGCCTCTCCCATTCAGAGGCCAATTTTTCCCTTCTTTCCAAGTACATCATACAAATAATAGCTAAGCACACCATGATGTTAAGGTTAGGGATCACTGGGTAGAGTTACATGCTCTAATTCTTATCCCTTTTTGTTTTCTTCCTTGAAAGAGTAATCTACTTGATCCACCCAGTTTGGAGCCATGGAGAGGCTACAGAGAAACTGTAGGAAAGGAACCCAAATAATGAATTTTTTTCAATGAAGAAAATGCTCTATGCCTGTAAAGAGAAGAAAGCATGTGTAGGTGTGGGTGTGTGTGTACTCAATGAGCTGATGTTCAAAAGCATTTCTGCCTAAAGGCTGTGGAATGATCTAGAATCCTGGAGTGGTGTCCCAGTTGTCTGCAATTGACACTTACTGTTTGTTAAACCAAAGCCTGTGATAGGAAGCCTTGTCAGTGCCTCAGAGTACATTTTTTTCAGCAAATCATTGTTTCTACAAATCCTGACTGACAGTTAGTGCCAAAGGAATTGCTTTTTCCTTGCTAATGTGCAACCACCCAAAGAAGTAAACACCTGCCAGACAAATGGCTCTCCTTCATCCAAGCTGTCCAGGGTAGGGAGCTGGTATCCAGGGTCAGGAGTCACACTGGGCACAGAGACAGCTGGGGAGATAATGGGCATTTCACAACTGGCCAAAGTCAAAAGCTGAAAGTCAAAGGAACTCTACAGAATTGTTTCAGTATATGACAACTAAATACAAGATGTGATTCTTATCTGAATCCTTTTTCTATAAAATGTATTATTGGTGCAACTGACAGAACTTGAATGGGATCTGAGGACTGGGTGGTAGTAATGTCTCCATGTTAATTTCTTGGTTAAAGAATGCTATTGTCATACATAAGAGAATATCTTTATCGGTAGGACATGCACATTATAATATTCAGCATTGATGAGACATCATGGTGATGACAATAAATAAAACAAGTTGTTATCATATGCTTGCCATTTCTTTGTAACTATGAGATAGTTTTAAATCAAACAAAATAAAGTGGTTGCAAACAAATAAATAAAGTGGTTGCAAACAAATAAATTAAGTGGTTGCATTATGGGGATTTTGATATATAACTACAAAATCCCAATCTTATATCAATATTTCAGAAATTTAGATAGATTTCATATAAAATGTTGTCACTGGAAACTAAGAGTCACACCTCAAAAACTTAGAAGGAAGTACATATCACGGATTGCATAATTGATGACTCTGAAGGTGACTCATTCATGTTGAAAATGAATGTGAAGAGCTTAGGTATAATTGCTTAAGGAAAACGTGAAGCTGGAAAGAAAACCAATATTCTCGAGGTCATGTATTATTACATGTCATTTTTTAAATGTAATCCAGTGAAATCTGTGACAACCACAACTCAATAGGGCTTCCTTGTTTTTCCAGGTCTTGCAAGTTTCCACTTTGACGGGGTACAGTCTTACCACATTTTTTATCTCTCTTTACTGGTGGAAAATGTTTGTGTCTTCCTTCTCTGACAGATTTCTGCCTTACACAAGTTCCTGCTTTTGCAGGTTTTACTGTACATATGTATTATGCAACTAATGAATTTAATATTGTACATAGATGTTTGATTAATTTCATCTATATATGTAAAAGTTTATATGTAAGACATAATTCAAATTTTAAAAAAAAAAATTTCCTTTGCATCTTCAAATAAGTGAAATGATGGGTAACTCTGTAATTTGGTTTGTTTCATTTCCAGGCTTTTGTATTATTTACTAGACAGAGGCTTTAAATGCCCAATGTGCCTATACCCTTTAGTAAAATTCACTAATAAAAATAAAAACTTTTACAAGTTTAAGAAAAGAGTAAGCTCATTTGTAAAATGACCATGAATTGACAGAGAGACCATGAATACACAGACACACACAAATGAAACTACTGAATATACTTATGAAAAAATTCTCAAACTTGCTAATGATCAAGGCAATATAATTTAAGACAACTGCAAGATTTTTCCCCCTCCTCAGGTTTGGTTTTGTTTTAAAACATTAGCAATATCTCATGCTGGTGAGGATGTGGCAAAAGGACATTCTCTCTTACTCTGTGTGTGGGAATGCAAGTGGATACAATTTTCTTGGAGAGTCATGTGTCAAGATAACAAAATAAAAGTTCCTTTGATCCTTGACCCAGCTATCCGATTTCTAGAAATACATCCTTTGAAAACACTCACAAAAGTCTGCAGGAATACACACACAGACACACACACAAACGCACACAAGGATGTTCCTTGCAGCATGATATGCAAGGATAGAAACTAGAAACATAGATCAGCTTATAACAGGGAGAACAGTTGCAGAAAGGAAACTCAAAAGGTGAGCTGAATCAGGAACCTCAAATCAAAATTTACTACAGAAGCCTGTTGGACTTAAAACAACAACAACAACAAAAGTAAATATAGTTTGTCTAGAATGTGAGTTTGGGATTTCATTTAAATATCAAAGGATTGGGTGACCACAGCTTATATCTATATATATATATATATATATATATATATATATATATATATATATATATATATATATATATATATATATATATAAAAGAGTGCAATTGGGATATATATCAAACTATTTAACAATGGTTATTTCTGGGTAGTTGAATTGAGTTGACGTGTGAGGGCAGTTTCATTCTGCTTTATATATGAGAGTTTAATGTATTTAAGAATATTTTGCTATAATTCAACATTTCAGCATCTTTTTGTCAATATTTGATTTAAATCAGCTTCTTTTCCTCAAATATCTATCCCCCATACCCCCACTGCAGCCCCATCTTTTGTTGTGGTCACGTCCCCTTTCACTTTTAGCAGACATGGCCTCTAATTTTACATTGAAATTAGAACCTAGAAAGCATTAAAAGCTACTCTCAGCTCTCCCTCAGCAAACACGAGCATGTATTTTCATACAGATCCATTTTTCCCTTTTCCTGTGTGTCTCCTGCTCTGTAAGAGCCTTCCTTTCATGATGCTGCGGATCCACGTGTGCCTGCCCTTTTCAACAACCTTCTCCATTGATCATGCCCCCTCTTCCTTGTATTTCCAACTGCCCCCTCCCAATTGGATTCTTTCCGTTTTCATCTCATTGCCACCCTTCTGGTCTAAGCTACCATCATCTCTCACCTGCACCCCTGAAATAGACCTCTAACTGGTCTTCTCTGATCCACACTGCCTGCTCACCCCCTAGTCTATTCCTCATGGGACATTCAGAGTAATTATTTTTTTAAATTATGATTTGGGTGTAAGTTTACAAAGCAAATAGATTTCCCATTCCACACTCCATACACATTGTTTTGTGACATTCACTGCAAGCCCCCAAATGCAACAGCACTCTTTCCACTTCTTCTCTGCACCTGCTCCTTCCTTTTGCCCTTCCTTCCTTCCTTCCCATCCCCTTCCTCTTTCTTAGCTCTATGCCTGGGCAAATACTGCCCTTTTGATCTTATATGGTTGATTGTTCTAATGAGTGTCTGCCCTCCTGGTATTACAGTTCACTTTGTAGACCTATCGTTTGGCTGAAAGTGGAGCCACAGGGGTTGAGTTTAGTTCCTTGTTCAAAGCATGTCTAAGGGCCATGATCTCAGGTGTTCCACCAGCCTTCATCTGACCAGTAATTCTGGTCATTATTGAGATTTTGGATTTTGTTCCACATTTTTCTCCCACACAGGGACTTTTCTAAACTATAAATCTGATTGTGTCTCTTCCCTGCTTCAAACCCAGAAATGACTCCCCAATGCCTTAAAAATGAAACTCAGACTCCTTAATATGACTTAGAAGGCCTCCCATGATCTGGCTCTTGCCAACTGTTTCTGTTTCATTTCTTACCACTTCACTCCCCTTGCATTCTATATCCCAGACAAATTGAATTTCTGTTAGCTGCTTGACTGTACCTATCCTTCTGTTCCCTCTCAAGGCCCTTGAACATGCTGTTCTATCTGTATGGAACAGACTGAAAAGCCTGCACAATACTTTTCACCTTCCTAACTCCTATTCATCTCTCGGATCTCAGTTTAGCCATTACTTCCTGTGGGAAACATTTCCTCACTTCACAGACTTCATTTGGTTTCCTTGGTTATATGCTCTCACATCACTCTGTACTTCTTCATAAGACTTATCACAGTTGGAAGTAACTATTTATTGGCTACTTACTTAATGTCTGTCTTACCCACTCATCTGTAAGCCACATGAGCTCTGGGAATGTGTCTGCCTTCATCATCATATACCCTGGTGCCTCATCCAGTATCTAGCCCAGAAGAGACAGTCAATGAATCCTTACTCAATAAATATCATAAATAATTGCTCAAAATCTGATTGCTCTTTTAGTTTCGTTAAGCAGATAGCAAAGTGCAACACCTGGTTAGAACAGATGTTTGTTAAATAGCTGTTGAATAAATAATCCAATAAATAAATATTGATTTTAAAAGGATATTGAGAAATAATGACCAGAATTACGGGCCTAATGGAGTCTGGTGAGACTCCCCAAGACTGGGATGCAATTCAGGCCTGGGGTAAAACTCACTCCCAAGGGCTGGCTCTCAGCCCAACAGTAAATAAGACCTACATGCAGAACACTCGACCTAGGGCAATGCACCCACCTACTCTACAGAGATACATCCCTTGGAGCAATCGGCCATAGGGCACCAGAGGGGCAACATTTGCATGGAGGAAAAGCTGGACAGACAAGAGTGCATAACTAAGAAGGGCACAGGAAGGGGGGGGCGTCACAGGGAAGGGAGAGGAGGAGAGTGGAGTAGGCTTGGGGATGGTAATTGGGGAGTGAAACCAAATGTACGCGAACTGTGGAATGTAAAACAAATTCTGCTCTGCAAATTTGCACCTAATGCACACACACAAAAAGGTGTGTGGGGGGGATATTGAGAAGAAGGCAGAATAGGCATAGAAATATTTATGATAGAATTAAAACAAAAAAAAGAAGAGGGAAAGGATACCTGAACTTCTAAAATGTACTCTACCATAGGAGTTTCAAACACTATTTGTTCCTCAGGTTGCTAGTGGTCTTTGTTCATGGGAGATTACTGTTCAGGAATGTTTAGATTTTGTGTAACTAGATTGTAAATTTTTTCCATAGAGCTTTAGGAATCCAAGGAATAGACAATTTCAACTTCTACCACAGAAACCAAGAAACAAACCAAACTCACTGCTGTTGAGTCGTTACCGATTCATAGCGACCCCTCCTTGGGTTTCTGAGGCAGTATCTGGACTGAAGTAGATTGCCCAGTCTTACTTCTGAGAAGTGGTTGGTGGGTTTGAACTGCCAGACTTCTGGTTAGCAGTCAAATGCCTTAGGTACTATGCCACCAGAGCCCCCACAGATACGTCACAAATCTACATTCTAAGGTTGACAAGGGACTGAGAAATTCCTTAAGACAGAAAACTTCTATACTCGCACATTATATTCCAGTTTACATGAACTCTACTGTCTCTTCTCTCGAAGTGGTAATTAAGAAATCAGATAATCAAGATTCTAACCATGATTGTCATTATTTTTGTCTTTGTCACTATATTCCCTGGGTGGCACCAATGTGTAAGTTCTTGACTACTGCCTAAAAGGTTGGTGGTTCAGAGCTGAGTGATCTCTTTCTAAAACATAACTGCCATTGAAAACCCTACAGGTGCAGTTCTGCTCTGAAACACACGGGGTCACCATCAGTTGAAATTGACCCATTAGCAACTGGTAATGAGGACTGAAAAGTCTCTAGGTGGTACAAAGAGCTATTAACTGTATGGTTGGGGATTTCAGTTCATCCAAAGACACCAGGAAGAAAGGTCTGATGATCTACTTCCAAAAACAAGCAGCATTGAACACTCTTCCAAGCTTGGCTCTGCTCTGCACTCGTGGGGGTGCCATGAGTAGGGTTCAACTTGAGGGTAATTAGTTTGATGTTTTGGTATTTCCTTTAGTCTTTAAGCATCCTGCCATCAAGCAGTAATCCCATTCATTTCAAAGCACAGAAAGTGAAAGAAGACAATTGGTTTTTATCCTTTCAGAAGTCACAACAGTGCTATGAATTAAGATTAGAAACTAGAGATATCGGACCAATTGGAAAATATTTTCACAAAGAAGCAGTAGTAGCAGCTTTCACTGAATAATGATCACTAGTGTTCCTGGGTAAGCTGTTTTAAGTAACAAGGACATATGGAGTAAAATGAGTAAGACCAATATCTCCTTAGAAAAGCTGGAGGTCTGTGGCTAACATCAAATTAAATTCCAAAACAAAGTGAATTTAC
>NW_006921948.1:1492206-1496243 GCF_000298275.1 Orycteropus afer afer
TTTCAGTTATTCAAGATATATTTATTGATACTGGAAATAAAACCATGTCATCCTAGATCCTCTACCACTTCTTTACCAGGGGTTAAGTGGGGGCTTGCATACCCAGAATAACACAAGACCTCCTTAGAAGGCCTCAACTCCATCAGAGAATCAAAGAGGGAGTCACACATCTAGATATCAAGGCTGCTTTTCCCCTGAGAGAGATATATTGTGAGACTTGCACAACAAAACTTTATTGCCTCCATCTGCAGAGATCCAGAGAGTACCCAGATACTCTTGCCTCCCAACCCCTTGAAATTCACAGAGTAATCACGCTTATCTGCTTTCAGTTCACCCTATTTGGAGTAGTGCCTAAGTCATTTGACTGCTAACCAGAAGGCTGGAGGTTCAAACCCACCAGCCACTTCTTGGAAGGAAGACTGGACACTCTGCCTCTGTAGAAATACCACCTCAGAAACGCAAGGAGGGGTCGCTATGAGTCAGAGTCGACTCGAGGGAAGTGCGTTGTTTTTTTCTGCTGTTTATGACAGTCACTGCCAGCAACTCCAGTCCCCCAAATCTTCCCTCATCTTCTACACTCTAATTTCAATTATGACTTCATGTGTTGTTGTTGTTGTTAAGTGCCATTGAGTTGTCTTGATTTATAGTGAACCTATGCACAGCAGAACAAAACACTGCCTAGTCCTGGGCCAGCCTCACAATCCTTGCTATACCTGAGCCCATGGTTGCAGCCACTGTGTCAATCCATCTTGTTGTTGGCCTTCCCCTTCTTCATCAACCCTCTTTATCAAGTATGATATCCTTCTCCATGAAATGGTCCCATCTGACAACATGACCATAGTAGTTGAGAGGAAGTCTGGCCATTCTCACCTACAAGGAACATTCCAGTTGTACTTCTTCCAGGACAGATTTGTTAGTCCTTTTAGTAGATCATGGTACTTTTAGCATTCTTCTCCAACACCACAACTCAAAAGCATCAACTTTTCTCCAGTCTTTGTTAGTCATTGTCCAGCTCTCACATGCATAAGAGGCAATTGAAAACACCATGGCTTGGGTTAGGTGTACCTTAGTCTTCAAGGAGACATCTTTGTTCTTCATTACTTGAAAGAGGTCTTTTGCAGCAGATTTTCCCAATGCAATATGTCATCTGATGTTTTGACTGCTGCTTCCACTGGTGTTGATTGTAGAACCAAATAATATGAAGTCCTTCACAACTTCCGTAGTGATGCTGCCTCAGAAACCCAAGGAAGGGTCACTATGAGTCGGGTATGACTCGACAGCACATAACAACAAAAACAACAACATGTGCCAGGAACTGTGCTAAATTCTTTTGTCTTATAACATTTAATCCTTTACAAAAATCCTCTGACAGGTCCTATTATTACTAACATACTATGGGTGAAGAAACTAAGGCTCAGAGTACATAAGTAACTCAATCAAGGTTACACACTGTGATAGTTGGAGCTGTGTGTCAACTTAGCTGGACCACAATTTTGTGTGGTTTAAGCAATTGTGAGGTAGGTTGTTCCAATGATGGGATCAGATATACATGGTTTGAGCAGCCAATCCATTGAAAGGGAATTTCCCTAGGGGTGTGGCCTGCTTCCAATATATCTATGGACATCCTTGGAGAAGAGACACTGTTCTGTAGATCGGGATTCTGTTGTGCTGCCTACAACTGTCCATGAGTGAACAATCCACCATTCGGCCTGGAGATCTTGGATGCATCATTGGTTGGAGTCAGCAGCCAGTATACTGCCTGCCAACCTTGAGCTCCTCAGTCTCTGCAGCTGCATGAGTTGGAAAAAGCCTCCAGCTTGATGTTTGACCCAAGAACTTGGGACTTGCCATCTTCTGTAAGTGTGTGAGCCATTTTCCTAAGATAAATCTCTCTCTCTCTCTCTCTCTCTCTCTCTCTCTATATATATATATATATATATATTTTTTATCGGTTTTGCTTCTCTAGAGAACCCAATTTAACACACACACTATAGGTGATGAGGTTAGGATTTGAATCAAGTTTATCTTGACCTCTTTTTTCCCAACACATTTTTTGGATTGGATATTTTAATAAAGATTTATAATATGAGAAAATTTCTATAAGAATCTTTGCACATGGATGGAAAACAACATTTACTCACATTAGAAGAAATTATCTTTTTTTTTTTTTTTGCAACTTCACAATACAGATCCTCACTGAGCAGGTAGCCACCTACTCTAATATTTGGTAATATTACCCTATGTATTTTCCCCTCTTGATAACACCTTACTCTCCTGTGGTTCTTTCATCATTAAAATTAGACTTTAAGATTGAAGCTGATCATTCTACAGAAGGGTGACCAAAAGAGAACCCAGGAAGAATAAGAGACCAAAAATGTTTTTGTGCCTTGAAGGGTTTTGCCATTATTCAAATCCATAATAATGAAAGATCTTTTCCTTTGATAATCATAAATCATGTAATACATGGATGAATTCCCAGGGTTCCTTGCCAGTTAGTTATGTCTTGAGAAATACCAAGTGTATCAGCATAAGTCCTAGTATCAAATTTTCAACATAACGTGCTCCACTAATAGGGGAATGAAATTTAAAGTCTCTGAGAAAGAGAAGGAAATATCTATGGTGGTGTATACTGCAGGATCAATATTGTATTAAAAATGGAACGAACCTTAACCAACTGACAACAATTAAGGGTTGTATAAAAGCCCAAGTCAGACATTAGATTGTGTTCACAGTATACTTATTTGATTAGCAAGAAATGCAGGCATTATGTTATGCTTAAATATTTTCATTTGTTTAGGTAATTTCATAATGTAATGATATAACTCTGATTAGGAATTGGGAACCTTAGTTCCATCTGTTCTAATACAGGACATCAAATAAATAACAGCTCCTCCAAATTTCAGCTATTTCTAATGGATAGTGTGGGAGTAATGTCAATGTGTTTGGAACTTTTTGAAAGAAACATGTCCTATAAAATATTTTCTTACACATTATTACTCATGTAACTTCAACTTCAGTGGTTCTCTCACTGCAATCCTTATATTGGTAGCCCTCAAGCCTTAAACAACAACAACAAAAATTCAAACAAAAGGCAAAGATGTATTGTAATGTTGAGTTGTAAGCTGTAAAATTCCTCCAAATTGTCACCAATTGATGCCTCTTCTCAGGAAGAATGTTTCCCTAGTTCCCTAGTCAGTTAAAATAACATCTTCCTATGAACCAAGTTCAAAGTTCAAAAAGGCATATATACCAACTTCCTTCACTTAAATTAGTTTTCTTTCTACATTATTGGTTGTATTCCAATTAACATATAGGAATATTGGAATTTAGAAGTATACAAGACACCAGCTTCACTGTTATTTGTAATGTGAGTTGCAGCTCACTTTACAAAGATGTTCACAAAACCCTTAGGATGGAATACAGCAAAATAAGGAATAATGGGATTCACTTATGTAGATGACTTGTATAATCATTTGCCTTTTTTAAAAAGTCTTTTTCTTCTTTAAATTTTGAATGAGTATACAAGGAAGATGTGTAAAAGGACTCAGTAAATCCAACTATCCATTCTAAGATTCTTATGGATATTAAATATAGCAAAGAGTATGCATTTGTAAGGAGCTCTGGTGGAACAGTTCTTGGTTGCTAACTGAAAGGTCAATGGTTTGAATCTACCAGCTGCTCCATGGGGGAATGGTGTGGCAGTGTTCTTCCATAAAGATTACAGCCTTAGGAGCCCTATGGGGCAGTTCTACTCTGTCCTATAGAACAGATTCATTGGATTACTATGAATCAACTCAATGGCAATAGGTTTTTTTTTTTTTTTTTTTTGAGATGCATTTGTGCTGGAAATTAGGAACACTGTCATCTATCTACATGAAATCTCAAGGAATGTCACCTCTAATGAAAGGGTAGAGTGTCTAGGAAACAAAGGAAAGGGATTTCAATAAAACTACATTAACACTCTCTAACTCAGAAAAGTGAGAGCAAGACATAAGCAATTAGCTACAGCAAACTGAGAGATGGAAGAAAAATATTTG
>NW_006921948.1:1499115-1500042 GCF_000298275.1 Orycteropus afer afer
CGAAGAACACACTGAGCATTTCTCAAGCTGAAAGAAGTGAAGAGGAAATTTAAGCCTTGAGTTGTAGTATTGAAGATTGTATGGGCAATATATTGAATGATTCAGGAAACATCAGAAGAAGATGGAAAGAATACACAGAGTCACTGTACCAAAAAGAATAGGTTGATGTTCATCCATTTCAGGAAGAGGCATATGTTCAAGAACCAATGGTATTGAAGAAGTAGTCAAATCTGCACTGAGGGAAGTGGCGAAAAACAAGTCTCCAGGAACTTACAGGATACCCACTGAGATGTTTCAACAAATGGATACTGCATTACAGGCACTCACTAGGCTATGGCAAGAGATTTGGAAGACAACTACCTCGCCAATTGACTGGAAAAAATCCATATTTGTACCCATTCCAAAGAAAGGTGATCCCAGAGAATGTGGAAATTATCAAGCAATATCATTAATATCACACACAATATCAAGATATTAATATTTTAATATTAAAATATTAAAATCTTACCAAAGATAATTCAAAAACCGTTGCAGCAGTATATTGACAGGAAACTTCCAGAAATGCAGGCTGGTTTCAGAAGAGGATGTGGAACAAGGGATATCATTGCTGATGTCAGATGGGACATGGCTCAAAGGAAAGAATACCAGAAAGATGTTTGCTCGTGTTTTATTGCTATGTGTGCATCATGACAAATTGTGGATAACATTGAGAAGAATGGGAATTCCAGAACACTTATTTGTACTCATGCGGAACCTGTACATTGATCAGGAGGCTGTCGTTCGAACAGAACAAGGGGACACTGCATGGTTTAAAATCAAGAAGGGAGTGCGTCAGGATTGTATCCTTTCCCAATACTTATTCAATCTCTATGCTGAACAAATAATCCAAGGAGCTGGACTACATGAAGAAGAATGTGGCATCAGGAT
>NW_006921948.1:1500952-1504445 GCF_000298275.1 Orycteropus afer afer
CATACACAATCATTTTTCACTGACTTAATGCACCAGTGCTTTAGTTCTTACTACTGCTATAATTCCTAAGTATTGGAGATCCTGCAGATGAGACCTCTATCATCTGCCTTGTCACTGGTCACTGCAGCAGAAAAATAATGCTAACAATTTTCCACCTGCTTTCCTGTGCTTTGTGCCAGAAGTGAGACATATCACTTCTCCTCATAGCTCACTTCCCAGAACTAGGCCTATGACTCTGCCTAACTGAAAGGGATTTGGAAATACGGTGTTTTATATACCACAAAGGAAAAAAAAAGCAGGGCATTGGGGAATGTTAGTAATGCCTGTCATTGGTGCCTTCAGCATATTATAAGCTCAAAGAAATTTCTTCAATATATAGTACCTACATTCCAACTAGAATTATGGTAGTGCTATTGTTGAAGCTACCAAAACAAAAACCAACCTGCTGCCATAGCAATCCATAGGACAGTGTAGAACTTCCCCATAGGGTTTGCAAGGGTGTAAATATTTACAGAAGGAGACTGCCTCATCTTTCTCCTGCAGAGTGACTGGTGGGTTCAAACCACTAAACTTTTGGTTAACAGCTCACTGCTTTAACCACAGTGACACCAGAGCTCCTGTTGAAGCCATAGATGCAGCCAAATCTCACTTGCATTCATTCATTCATCAGATACTTATTCAGCAGTTACTACATGCCATGAATGGTGTTAGGTAATTGGGGAAACAGCAATGAATAAAACACAGTTCTTATTCTCATGGACTTTCAAAGGGGAAAAGTGAGACATAAACAACTATTTACTGGCCTATGGAAATTCTGAAGCAAAAAGGGATGGAAACAGCATTCAGATTTCAGAGTGCAACAGGGATAGCAGAAAATTTTAGACAGCATTCATTAGATATAATCAGATTTCAATAAAACATGTAAATTAAAGATGAGCTTAAAGAAAAGAAAGATGAAAATCTAATTAGATAACTCAGGCAGAATTCAAAGAATACTGAGGGACCTCTGGTTTCAAATGGTATCTGCCTAGCAGACTTGAGGTACCTTTTCACTTCTTAAACAAATGCATATAAAAACACATTAAAAATGCATAAAAGCTCAATACAACAGTAAAAGAGAAGATTAATGAGCAAAAAATCATCACATTTTACAGGAATTTTCACAAACTATGAGGCAGATGAATTTCATACATAGAACAAAAAGACAATAAAACCTAAACAAGCTTTACCTCATGAAATGTTGTTTTTAGGTGCCGTCAAGTCAGTTCTGACACATAGCAACCTTACGTACAACAGAACATAACACTGACTGGTCCTGCTCTATCCTCACAACCTATGATGTTTGAGCCCATTGTTGCAGCCGCTGTGTCCATCCATTTCATTGAGGGTCTTCTTTTTTGCTCATCCTCTACTTTACCAAGCATGATAGCTTTCTCCAGGAAGTGCTTCCTCCTGATAACAAATCCAAAGTACCTCATGTAATAGTGTCTGCTTAATCAGACTGAAAGACAGGTCTTCCTTCTGGGAATGACTGGCTCTTGGTCAAAATCACAGAGTGTATCTCTAGTGGCATAGTGCCTAAGGCATTTGACTGCTAGCCTGAAGGCTGGAGGTTCAAACCCATGAGTCACTCCTCAGAAGGAAGATTGGACAATCTACTTCAGTAGTGATATCACCTCGGAGACCCAATCAACAGCAGTGAGTTTGGTTTTGGTATATATGTGTGTGTGTGTGTGTGTGTGTATACATATACTACATACATGCATACATACATATATATACAATCAAACATTATTCCACAACTACTTTATTACATGCAAAGTGCTTTTTGAAGCAATAAGGACTAAAATATATCAATTATGTAAACATAGCAATCATGCAAAATGCAAGCTTGAGATAAATATGAAAGTAAAAGAAATGGACTAAGAGCTAAAAATGATAGTGAACATTATACATATATAAAACCAAGAACAGGAATCCATTAAGCCAATGATCTATTTTACTAAGAAAAACAAAACAAGACCAGTTTAAATGGGAAAGTAACAATAAGCAAGTAATAAATATAATAAACACAATCCAATTAGAAAATCTTCTGAAGCCACATACACCAAAACAAGGAAAGTAAAAAAGAATCACAATTAAAAAACACATCACAAACATTGAAATGTTTACTCAAGTTTCAGGCAAAATCAATGAAAAAAAAAATCTACATCTAAACAAATCTTGACACACAGTTGAAATTGAGACGCTTAAGGAAAAATCAAAAACCAAAACACAGAAGTTGCCCTCAATGGGACATAAATCAGGCTACTCATACTGCAACCATATTAAATGACAGAAGAAACTGGTGACAATTTCTATATCAAAGAGAAAATTTTGTGATCCAAGAATTAAAAACATAATTAAATTTTCTTCCATGACTGAGAGAAAAATATCATTTTCAGAAACATAAGTGCTCTGAAATTCTGTTCCTCATGCACCCTTACATATGCCACAACTGATCCAAAGGTAAAGCAATGAAATTGCTAAAAAACTGGAAAATAATGCTTTTAAATGAGCTGGTAGTTAGCTCTAAAGCTGGTAAATAAGGAGAAAAACCTAAATTGATGTAAATTTTGTAAAATAATTAAATTTTGATGTCATTCATCATTCTTGAAATATGTGATATAAAATAATAATAGTAAATTAAACTTAGTATAAAATAACAAATGACACTGACAAAGGCTCTGAATAGAATCTTTTTTGGGAGGTCAAACTTTACAGCACATGGAATATCTCCACAAATTATGTAATGAATAAATATAAGAAGCATAATATTGGACCACAATAGACCACAAAGGGATAAAATGACAAATAAATAAACATTTAAATTATGGTAATACCTGTAAAATTTAAATCACACATCTAGATAATTCCTGAGTTAAAGATGAAATTGAAACAATTATGCCCTCTTTTAAAAAATAACCACAGTGAGACCATTAAATATCAGAACAAATATGAAACAACCAAAATGAAATTCAAAGAAAAATTTGTGACATTAATTTACTATTATTAAATAAATAATAATAAAATGGTAATAATAGCAGCTAGTATTTATATAAAACTTTTGTAATATGTCAAGTGCTGCTTCATGTTTTACAAATATTAACTCATTTAATATTCAAAATAAAAATATGAGGTGAGTATTTTCATTCTCCCCATTTTAAAGATGTTGTAACTGAGGCACTGAAATAAAATGACACGTACAAAGCCACACAGCTAGTATATGACAGAGCTAGGCACTTGGTAAGGGTGTTTGTTCTTACTACTTCTATTCAAGCCATTTACTATAATGAAATGTGCAAAGACTTGGAGTTAGAAAACCAAAAGGGAAGAACACCCTCAGCATTTCTCAAGCTGAAAGAACTGAGGAAGAAATTTAAGCCTCGAGTTGCAATATTGAAAGATTCTATGGGCAAAATATTGAATAAAGCAGGAATCATCAAAAGAAGAT
>NW_006921948.1:1505949-1506904 GCF_000298275.1 Orycteropus afer afer
ATGGGCTCAAGTATAGCAAGGATCATGGAGCTGGCACGGGATCGGGCGGCGTTTCTTTCTGCTGTGTATAGAGTCGCTATGAGTTGGAAATGACTCGACGGCACCTATCAACAACAACAACTTCTATTCAATATTCAATGGGGACCTTAGACAGTGCAATAAAGTCATGATAAAGAAATAAAAGTCGTAAAGGATGTGGTTAATGTGTCTTTATCTGCATACAACATGACTGTTTATACAGAAAATTCTGATGAATTTATAAAACAATTAACAATTAACAACGTAAGTGAAATTAGCCAGGTCAAGATACAAGGTTAATACAGAAAAATCAATTCTATTTTTCTATATTAGCAACCAAAAATTGGAAATTGAAAATTTTAAAAATCTATCTACACTAGCAACAAAAATAAAATAATTAGGAATGTATATAACAAATTATGTAAAAAGACCTCTAAACTAAAAATTACAAAACACTGCTGAGAGGATTTAAATAGGCCAAAGTAAATGAAAAAGGACATCATGATCAAACACTGGAAAACTCAATGTCATTAAGATAGCAATCTCAATTTAATTTTTGGTAGAAATTGAGACACTTTAAAATTTATGTGTAAATGCAAAAATTAATTGATGGTGAGAGAAATCAGAAGAGTAATAGACGGAAGAATTCATTGGAAGGAAGCATGAGACACTTTCCAGGGTTATAAGGACATAACTTGATTAAGATGATCATTACTTGGGTGTGTGTACATTCTTTTTTTTAATGCATTTTATTTAGATATAATTTATGTATAGTGAAATACACAAAACTAAAGTGACATGGATCAATGCATTTTGTTTTATTTTTCCAGTATTTCTTCCCCTCCCCTCCCACCCCCGGTAACTAACAATGTTTCATTCCATATATAAACCTTTCCTTGACTTTTTACAATAGCAAACTAATACTATATTTGGCCTT
>NW_006921948.1:1507964-1511562 GCF_000298275.1 Orycteropus afer afer
TTCTTTGTTTCCAACTTTTGCATTCCAGTCACCAGTGATAATTAACACATCTTGATTGCATGTTCAATCAATTTCAGACTGCAGAAGTTGATAAAAATCTTTCATTTCCTCATCTTTGGCTTCGATGGTTTGTGTGTAAATTTATATTAGTATTAACTGGCCTTCCTTGTGGGCATATGGATATTATCTTATCACTGACAGCACTGTACTTTGGGACAGACCTTGAAATATCCTTTGCAATGATGAAAGCCATGCCATTCCTCTTCAAATTGTCATTCCTGGCATAGTAGATCATATGGTTGTGTGATTCAAAATGGCCCAAATGGTCCATTTCAGCTCACTAATGCCTAGGATACCAATCTTTATGTGTTCCATTTAATTTTTTACAACTTCCAATTTCTTAGATTCATACTTTGTACGTTCCATGTTCCGATTATTAATGGAAGTTTTCAGCTCTTTCTGCTCAATTTGAGTCATGCCACCTCAGTAAATGGAGGTCTCACAAGATTTAATTTACCCATATAAATAAAATAATTTACCCATATAAAAAAATTCTACTCTGACAATGCAACTCTTTCCCAGTCATACCTTGAGTGCCTTCTTGTCTAAGGGGCTCATCTTCCTGTGCTATATTGGACAACATTTTCAGGCTATTCATACAGTTGCCCAGTAATGTATCTGACAGTGTTTCTCTGCTATTCATAAGATTTTTCCTGGCCAGTTCTCTGAGATGTGGGTGACCTCATCCTTCTTCCTGGGCTATCTGAGTCTGTAAGCTATGTTGAAACCTGTGTACCATGTGCAACCCTGCTGGCTTTTGAAACACGGGTGGCACAGCCTCAAGCCTCACAGCAACATGCAAGCCACCACAGGGTGACAAACTGACAGACAAGTTCATCTCCTTTCACTGTTGGAAACCTCTCTGCCCTCCCCTTATCTAATTCCTACCTGTCTCCTGGCCCCTACCTGGATCCTGCCACTTTGACTCCCTTGGCAGTTCCCTCCCTTTCCTGACTGGGGGCTTGCATCCTGTCCCTCCCCTGGACACCCAATGGGGGTCGCTATATTTCTAGGTCAGAAAATTAAAGGCATATGATATAAAGATCATAGAAAATATTTTGTAAAATCCAACATTTACTCTTTATACTTCTTAAAATACTAGCAATAAAATCTGCTTCTTTATTATAACTTTAACATTTATCTGCCTCAAATTAAATATCTGCCTCAAATCAAAACTGATATGATATTTAAGGGTAAATCAGAGACATTCCTCTTAAAATCAAAGGTAAGAAAATCCTGCTAGAATACAAGCTAGATCTAAGAGAGCAAAAAGCAGAGAAGTGGGAGAGAATTCCAGTGGCCTGGGAGATGGCAGAGGAAGGAGGGAGCCAGTAAATGGGAATGAAAATGCTCATCACTCATGAGTTCTGGTAATTTGGGTTCAGAGCCCATGTGCTGGAGAAGGTCTGGGAGATGGTGGTAGGAGAAGGTGGACCCTAGGCACAACCACCCCCCTTTACTGAGCCAGGAAAGGAATGGAATAATGCCAGTGAATGGTGACCAGAGAAGTGAGTTCTGTTATCCCTGCCACGTCTTCCTCATGACTGAGGCCAAGCTTCCCTTTTGTCCCTACCAACCCAGTGGTGAGGGACAACTCCCTTCCATCCTTGACTCATCTGAATCATTTAGTCCTCCTCCACCCATCAGTGGCCATGCATCACATCACTTTCTCAGCTAACCAAACCACACCCTAGTAGGTCATGCTGTGTGTGACCAGTGCCCATATGATTGACAAGGCATGTTCTCACAGACCACAAGCTGCATGTCCACAGCCTTCACTGTCAGAGGTACACAGATGCACAAACTGTGTACAAAGAACCCTCTGCCTCCACTTTAGGGGACATGCACACACTCAGATCAAATGCCAAGTGCCTGATGCCTTTATGGATGAACAGTGGGCATACAAAGAATGTATGCCAGGCTGGTGGTGCACATTCACATGAGTAGTATTGCTGGCAGCTTGTGCCTCAGCAGATAGGACACTATGTACCTGTCACCTTAGACATTTAGGCGACTGTTGACACATCACCTTTTTGTTTCTCCTTTTATTTCTTTTTTCTACTTCTTCCTTTTTATTTTTTCCTCTCACTCTTCTTTTTCCTTTGTTTTACTCATTTCTTCCCACCCACCTCCATATTTTTCTTTTTCTCCTCTGCCCCATCTAGCAGAACGTGGACATTGTTTCCCTACTAATCAGCCACATCTACCACACCTACCACACCTACCACCTACCACCCCACACCACCCAACAAACAAGTGATACCACCTGCTTCTGTACCATTAGAACAAGATGGACAGTGGAAAATAAACGTTAACCCCACCCACAGCTTTACTTCACAACCAGAAAACAGACTTGTGCCCACAGTCTCACTACATGCTCTACATACCTGGAAAGAGGTGGAGAGGTCCCCAGTGCTGCCAAATTAGCAACGAAAGTAGCATAGCCACCTCACCTGCCCTGATATATCAAAACAAGGAAAAGCAAACAATCAAGGTGAAGAAAAACAGCATATAATCAACAAATAAATACAACAAGTCCAAAATGTCTCCAAGACAAAAGACAACTTCAAAGGAAATAAAGAAACAGGATATGGTGGTGCAAGCAAGAGACCAAAATAAAGAATCAGGAAACCTCCCTGAGAAGAATAGGTAATAGAATGACCTGACAAAGAATTCAAAATATTTATATATAGGACCTTCCATGATATCAAGGAAACCAAAAACAAAATAAAGCAAAACACAGACAATATTCTAGAGGAATTCAAGAAAAAAAAAAAAAAAAAAAGCAAAATGACAAAATAAATAGAAACCATACAAAAACTGTAATTAAAAATAAAGAAAATTAGCACTAAAATTTCAGAAATAGGTAACACATTGGAAGCACAAAAGAGTAGAATTGAATTAATAGAAGACTGGGTAAGCAAATTGGAAGGCAAATCTCTTGACACCATTTTGTGTGAGGAAAAGTCAGAAGAAAAGAATGAATAAAAATGAAGAAAGCCTAAGATTTATATGGGATACTATTAAGAGGAAAAATTTACAAGTGATCAGATTTCTAAAACAAGAAGTGTGTGTGTGTGTGTTGGGGGGGGGGGCGGAGAGACTTGTCAAAGATTTGTCAGCAGAAAATTTTCTCTAACATCATGAAAGATGAGATGAAATCCATCCAAGAAACTCATTGAACCCCATACAGGATAGACACCTAAAGAAAATCACCAAGACATATCATAATCAAACTTTCCAAAATCAAAGACAGAAAAAATCTTGAGAGTGGTTCAGGAAAAACAAAATGATACCTACAAAGTGGAACCAAAAAGACCGTGGTCTGATTTCTCACCATAAACCATGCAGGCAAGAATGCAATAGGATGACATATATAAAATATTGGGAAAAAAAAGTAGCCAACCAAGAATTTTCCATCCTGCAAAATTGTACCTAAAATATGTTGGTAAAAATATGGTATTTCATTCCAAAACATAGAAAAGGATGGAATCCTCCCTAACTCATTTTATGAAGCAAGCATAACCTTAATACCAAA
>NW_006921948.1:1514941-1515868 GCF_000298275.1 Orycteropus afer afer
AAAGTATGTGAGACGAAGTCTGGCCATTCTCGCCTCCAAGGAGCATTCTGGCTGCACTTCCTCCAGGACAGACCTGTTAGTTCTTTTAGCAGTCCGCGGTACTTTCAGCATCGTTCACCAACACCACAGCTCAAAAGTATCAATTTTTCTTTGATCTTCCTTATTCATTGTCCAGCTCTCACATGCTTATGAGGCGATTGAAAATACCATGGCAATATCAAGATATAGCAAAACAAAAAACAATGCAACACACTGTTGTCAAGTCGGATCTGACTTACAGTGATCCCTCCTTGGGTTTTCGAGGTGGTATCACCATGGAAGTAGATTGCCCAATCTTCCTTCTGAGGAGTGGCTGCAGACTGGTTTCAATTAGAGATATAAAAGTAAGTTTCAGGGTAACTACAGAGAAAATTAATCAACCTAATGAAAACACAAAAGAAGAAAATTGTAAGGACTTCTCAAAGTCAAAAACCAAACCCCCGGCCATAGAGCCAATTCCAACTCATAGCAACCCATTAGGAAAGAGTAGAACTACTCCATATGGTTTCCATGCATGTAAATCTTTGCAGAGGCCGAATGCCTCATTTTTCTCCCACAGAGCAGCTGGTGGGTCTGAATTATAGACCATTTGGTTAGCAGCTGAATACTTTAACCACTACACCACCAGAGGTCCTTTATAAGGACTTAGTAAACACAAAATCAACAGGTACAAAGAAAATCATATAACAAAAGGAACTCAGAATAGTAAAATATATGGAACTAAGAAATCATCAACACCACAATATAAAATACAACAGTATAACAGCAGTAAATTCATACTTATCATTAATTACAATGAATGTAAATAGATGAAATGCACCATTCAAGAGGAATAGAGTGGCAGAATGTATGAGAAAACAGGACCCATCAATATGCTGCCTGTAGGAG
>NW_006921948.1:1516613-1518901 GCF_000298275.1 Orycteropus afer afer
AAGGTTGGGCAATCCTACTTCCGTAGTGATACTGCCTCGGAAACCCAAGGAGGGGTCGCTATGAGTCGGGGCCGACTCCACGGCACATAACAACAACAACAACCATAATAAATATCTATGAAAATAATGAAAAGGCCCCAAAATACATACAGCAAACATTAACAAAATTGAAAAGATACAGATGAATTAAAAAACACAATCAACCAACTTGACCTCAGAGACATATACAGAACACTCCATGCAACAAAAATACAATCCACAATCTTTTCTAGTACACATGGATCATTGTCTAGAATACACCATATGTTAGGCCACAAAGCAAGTATCTATAAATATAAAAACAAGGAAATAATACAAAGCATCTTCTCTGATAATGGAAACTGAATACTACCTTGTTTAAAGACTACTGGGTAATAGGGAAAATGAAATTTTAAAAGCTTCCTTGAATCAAAAGAGAATGAAAACACAACACACCAAAACCTTTGGGATACGGAAAAAGCAGCGCTCAGTGGTCAATTTATATCAATAAACACACACATCAAAAAAGAAGAAAGAATCTAAATCAACACCTTAACCCAACAACTTCAGCAATTAAAAAAGAGTAGAAATAAAAATAACCGCAAACAGTAAATCAATAGAAAGTCTAGAAATTGGTGCTTTGAAAAGATTAACAAAATTGACAAACCACTGGCAAATTTAACAAAGGAGAAGAAAGAGAAGATGCAAATAACATGAATAAGAAATGAAATGGGCGATGACACAACAGAACAAACCAAAACAAGAAAAAAAGGCTAAATAACAGAATATTATATGGAACTGACTCTAACAAATTTGAAAATCTAGAAGAAATGGAAAAATTTCTAGAAACATATGACCTACCTAAAGTAACACAGACTGAGGTAGAAAATTTGAACAGAAGTGTAACAAAAGAAGAAATTGAACAAGTCATTAAAAAAAAACTCCCAACAAAAAAAAAAAGCCCTGGCCCAAACACCTTCACAGGCAAATTCTCCCAAACATTCATAGAAGAGGTGACAACAGGTCTATTCAAAATATTCCAGAACATGGAATAGGATGGAATACTCCCAAATTCATTTTATAAATCAATCATAGTCGTGATTCCAAAGCCAGGCAAAGACACCACTGAAAAAGAAAATTATAATCTAATATCCCTGATGATCATAGACACAAAAAGCTTCAACAAAATCCTAGCCAAAACCTAACGCCATCTCAATATCTAATCCATCACCATCAAGTGGGATTTGTACCAGGTATGCAAAAATGGCTCAACATTGGAAAAAACAATCAACATAATCCACTACATAAATCAAATAAATGAAAAGAACCACATTATCATATCAATCAATGCAGAAAAGGAATTTGATAAAATCCAACACTCATTGCTGATAAAAACTCTCAGCAAAAGAAGGGAAATTCATCAACATAATTAAGGGCATGTGCACAAAACCAACATCATTTTCAATGGAGAAATCATTCCCCTTGAATACAGGAACTAGATAAACATGCCCTCTATCACCACTCCTATTCAATACTGTATTGGAAGCCCAAGCCAGGGAAATAGGCATGAAAGGGAGATAAAAGGCATCAAATTAGGCATAAAGAGGAAGTAAAATTACCCCTAGTTGCAGATGATATGATACTATACATAAAATATCCTACAGACTCAGCAAGAAAACTACTGGAATTAATTGAAAGATTCACAAAGTGGCAAGGTACAAAGTCAACATACAAATTCAACAAAGAGAATTTTGAAAGGAGATAAGGAAAACAATACCAATTTCAATATTGTTGTTGTTGTTATTTGGTGCCATCAAGTCAGCTCCAACTCACAGTGACCCTATGTCCTAGAGAAGGAAACAGCGCCCAGTCCTGTGCCATACTCAAATCCTTGCTGTGTTTGAGCCGATTGTTGCAGCCACAGTGTCTGACCCTCTACTTCACCAAGCACGATATCCTTCTCCAGGGACAGGTCCCTTCTAACAACACGCCTAAAGTTTCAGAGACGAAGCATTCTGGCTGTACCTCTTCTTCCAAGACAGATTTGTTCCTTCCTCTGGCAGTCCATGGTGTTTCAGTATTCTTTACCAACATCACAATTCAAAGGCATCAATTCTTCTTTGATCTTCCTTATTCATTGTCCAGCCTTCACATGCATATACGGCTATTGAAAATACCACGGCTTGGGCCAGGTGCACCTTAGTTTTCAAAGTGGTATCTTTGCTCTTTAACCCTTTGAAAAGGTCTTTTGCAGCAGATTTTCCCAATGC
>NW_006921948.1:1520648-1521355 GCF_000298275.1 Orycteropus afer afer
TTCCGTCTTCTTTTGATGCTTCCTGCATCATTCAATATTTTGCCCATTGAATCCTTCAATATTGCAACTTGAAGCTTGAATTTTTTCTTCAGTTGTTTCAGCTTGAGAAATGCCAAGTCTGTTCTTTCCTTTTGGTTTTCTAATTCTAGGCTTTTGCATACTTCATTATAATACTTTACATTACTTCTCGAGCTGCCCTTTGACATCTTCTGTTTAGCTTGTATTTTGTCTTTTCTTTCATTCACTTTAGCTACTGTCCAACCAAGGGCAAGTTTCGGAGTCTCTTCTGACGTCCATTTTTGGTCTTTTCTCCCTTTCCTGTCTTTTCAGTGACTGTTTGCTTTCTTCATATATGATATTCTTGATGTCATTCCACAACTCATCTGGTCTTTGGTCACTGGTGTTCAATGTGTCAAGTCTATTCTTTAGATGGTCTCTAAATTCAGGTGGAATATAATGAAGGTTATATTCTGGCTCTTGTGGAGTTGTTTTAATTTTCTTCAGCTTCATTTTGAACTTGCCTATGAGCAACTGAATATTGTTCCAAAGTCAGCTCCTGGTCTTTTTGTGACCGATGATGTTGAACTTCTCTATTGCCTCTTTCTACAGGTATAGTTGATGTGATTCCTGTGCATTCCATCTGGCGAGTTCTACATGTATAGTTTTTGTTTGTATTGTCTAAAAACAGTAGCTTCGAGTGGCCTAAG
>NW_006921948.1:1522051-1523766 GCF_000298275.1 Orycteropus afer afer
AGTTCTTGTTAGGATTGTTGTGCGAATTAAACGAATGAATTCACATAAGGTACTCAGAACAGGTCCTGGCACATTGTAAATTCAATGAATTCACCAAATGTCAGCTGTTCTTTTTATTCCTATTACAAGCAAGTCTGTTGGTTGCTGCCGTCCAGTCGGCCTCTGACTCGTGGGGAGGCCATGTATGTGTCAGAGAAGAACTGGGCTCCACAGGGTTTCCAGGGGCTGGTTTTTCAGAAGTGGATTGCCAGGACTTTTTTCCAAGGCCCCTCTGGCTGGACTGTTGACCGTTTGTACCACCCAGAGACCAAACACATCTAGAGGGCTGGGAGTCCACTGCAAGGGGCCCAGCGAGAGGCAAGAAGGGCTTTGGATTTGCCTTCTGAAGACCCTCCTCATCTCCAGATGATTGACACTGGGGTTATCCACTCAGCATGCCCCAGATGGTCCACTGCCTGAGTGGAGCAGTGCAGGGTACCCAGAAGCCCACCAGGAAGCGGACAGAAAGTCAGAGATCCAGAGGCTTGTCAGCACACCCCCTCCTGTTGCACTGGCTGCTCAGAAAAGCAGGTCCGAGCAGGAACTTCGGGGCCTGGGTCCCAGAGGAACAGCCCAGCGGGGACTCATTTTTCCAGTCTCTCTCTGACCCTACTCTTCTCCTTCCATAGGCTCTTTGAGGCAAGGCCTCGAGGGGGCAGAGACCAGGATCTGGGGCCAGGCCTGAGGTTCTGTCTCCTTCGGGGATGCCCCAGGGACCTGGTGCCCATGGATGCACTGGGTGACATGAGGTTAATGTCTCTCTCTCCAGCCTTTTGCAGAAATAACAATCTGCTTTACATCAGAGAACCTCAAGAGACACAATCCTGCTCTCTTCTCCCTCAGGGTTCACTTGGTTATGAGCTCATTTGACCTCCTCACAACCTGAATGGTAATTTAGAGCAGGGATCGGCATCCCCATTCTACAGATGGGAAAACGGAGGCCAGGAAGTGACTGACCCAGGGTCCTACAAGGACTCAGTGAAGGAGGCTGTGGAACCCAGCCTGTCTCCCACTAGACCAGGTGTCAGGAAATCCGGCCCACTGCCTGGTGTTGTAAATGAAAGTTTGGTTGGGACAGCCACGTTCATTCATTCACTTGTTGTCCACACTGCTTTCACATGGCAACAGCAGAGTCCGTATGGCCCATCAAGTTGAAAACCTTTGCCGTCTGGCCCTTTACAGAAACAGTTTCCAACCTTTGCATGGATCACAAGCCTCTGTTGAGCCGTTATGCCAGAGTCCTGAGTGGTGCAAGCGATTAATGAGCTCAGCTAATAACCAGAAGATTAGAGGTTCAAGTCCATTCAGGGGTGTCTTGGAAGGAAGGCATGGCTTCTGAAAAATCGGCTACTGAGAACCCTGTGAAGCACAGTCTGATTCAAACACACAGGGTCGCCATGAAACCAAGTCAACTGGACAGCAGTGGGTTTTACCATGTGCCAGGCACCACGCATGCTTTTCTGACCTTTTTATTAATGTATTACATACACCAAGAAGTATGCAGATCACGGTCAGATCGCATAGTGGTCACTCACTGAGCTGTGTGTAACTCTAACTCTATGACTCAAACTGTTGCAAACCCTATGGCTACCTATCCAACCCTCTAACTCTGTAACCAGCATCAGCTCAAGAAGCAGACCTCACCACCCCCAGAAGTCTCCCTGGCACCCCTCGCA
>NW_006921948.1:1525053-1531114 GCF_000298275.1 Orycteropus afer afer
AGCTCATGTATTCTCATTGCAGGGGATTAGTCCATGAGGTCAGTCTCCCACTGTGTACTTCCTTATCCATTCTCCCGCCTCTGGGCATTTGGGATGTTTCCAGTTTGAGAGGATTGTGAATGGGCCTGAAAGATGAAGGACCTCCATTATATCGTTTCACCCTGGCTTCACCCTCAAGGAAATCCGTGAGTGGTTCAAATGCCTAACACATCAGGCTGCTAACCCACAGGCTGGTGGCTTGAGTCCACCCAGAGGCAGCTTGGAAGAGAGGCCTGGTGATATGCTTCTGAAAATCAGCCATTGGAAGCCCCATAGAGCCCCATTCTTCTCTGATGAACATGAGGGTGTCGTGAGTTGATGCCCCATGATCTCCTTCAGAAAATCAGCCATTGGAAACCCCGTGGAGCCCTGTTCTTCTCTGACACCACGGGGGTGTCATGAGTCGATGCCCCAGCAATTGTTTGGGTTTCAACCTAAGAGGGGAATGAATTTTCAGCCTCATTTTAAAGATGTGCAAACAGATTCGAAGAGAGTGACTCCTGCCTCTTTGGCTTCCTTGTTAGAGTCTGGCTTGACCTCCCATCCTGCCTGCCTTGTAGAAATGATTCCCTTTATACAAAGTTTCTAGAAAAGGCAAGACTATGGAGACAGAAAGCAGATCAGGTGTTGCCTGGGGCTGGGAAGAAGTACTGCCTGCAAAGGGGAAGGGACCGTTTTGGGTGATGGGATATTCTGTAACTGAATTGTGGCCATGACCACACAACTGCGTAAATTTACTCTCAAAATTGTGCCTTAAGAGGGTGACTTTCATAGTATGTCAGTTTTACTTCAATAAAGCTATTTGAAAATTTAAAAAAAAAAATAGCTTCTAGAAAGATTTTTGTATATAGGGTGACATAAGGATCTTGTTTCATTTTTCCTGCAAATAGATAATCAGTTTTGTCAATATCACTTGTTGAAAACACTGTCTCTTACCCATTTAGTAGATTTTGTCCCATTGGTCCAGATCATGTGTCTAGAATCGAACCCACTCCTATGGCTTCCAGCCAAACAAAAGACAGGTATAGGAGCTGAATATTTATACTAGGTAGATATACTCATGTCTTTTCTTCCTTTCCTCTGTTTTTAATGACCTTTTGCTTTCTTCATGGATAATGCTTTTGATGTAATCCCACAATTCTTCTGGTTTTTGGTCATTGGTGTTCAATGCATCAAATCTATTCCTTAGATGGTCTCTAAATTCAGGAGAGATATATTCAATGTCATACTTTGGCTCTTGAGGACTTGTTTTTATTGTCTTCAACTTCAACTTCAACTTGCGTATGAGCAATACCACTACTAGGTATGTATCTGGGAGAAATAAGAGCCAGGATACATACCCATGCTCATTTCAGCATTATTTAGAATACCAAAGAGATAGAAACAACCTATGATGTGCCCATCAACAGATGAATGGACAAACTAAATATGGTACATATGCACTATGGAATATTTCTCAGTGTTGAAGAATAATGAACAATCTGTGAAATGCCTCATAAAGTGGATGAACCTGGAGGACATTAGGCCGAGTGAAATAAGTCAATCACTAAATGACAAATACTGCATAAGTTAACTATTATAAAAAGGAAGTGAAAGGTTTACAAAGAAGAAAAAACATTCTTAATGGTCAGCAGGGATGAGTGGCAAAGGGGAGGAAAATCACTAATTAGAATATAGAGATATAATTATTTGGGTGAAAGGAAAGACAACATGCAATAAGGGGATGAACAGCACAACATTACCAAGGCAAAGGAAGACATGAAGGGATACATACACAAAAGTGAATACTATTACATACACAATCATGCAGTATCAATAACAACAAATGACAATCTATGAATGGGTACATAGGTAGACAGGCAAACTGAACAAGCGTGGGTATGCAAACAGGACTTTACCACAACCATATATAGGTTTGGCAGAGGATATTTCTACACATGTATTTGTATGGGCTGTAAATATATCCGTGTATATAATTACTGTAGAGTAATCAGGAGATAAGGAGCTCTGGTAGCATAGTGCCTAAGACACTTGACTGCTAACCAGAAGGCTGGCAGGTCAAACCCACCAGCCACTCCTCGGAAGGAGGATGGGGCAATCTACTTCCATAGTGATACTGCCTCGGAAACCCAAGGAGAGGTCACTATGAGTTGAGTCCAATTCGACGGCACATAACAACAACAACAACAATCAGGAGATAAAATTATGAAAACGTCTTAGCCATAACCAAACACTTTGAGATTATAAGTCACTGGGCTTGAGGGTTTAGGACCATAGTCTCAGGGGACAGCTAACTCACTTGGTATAACATAGTTCACAAAGACATCCTACTATGGTGAGTAGTGACTGCTGTGTTAAAAGCTACCAAGCAGCCATCTGAAGTGCAGCTATTGATCTCTCTCTGTCCAAAGCAAAGAAGAATAAATAAAATCAATGGAGCATGGAAAGAAATAGTCCAAAGATCAGGTGAACCTCAGCATCCTCAACCCTTAGACTGGAAGAACTAGGTGGTTCCTGGCTACCACTACCAACTGCTCTGAAAGAGATCACAATAGAAGTACTGGATAGAGTGGGAGAATCATGTAGAACAAAACTCAAATAATAAAGAAAGAGCAGGCTTAGTGTTCTGACAGAGACTGGTGGAATTCCTGAGACTGTGGCCTTTAGTTACCCTTCAAGCCTACAATTGAACTCACACCCATGGCTTAACTTTCAGCCAAACAATAGACAGGTCTATAAGGTGAACAACAACAGTAAAGGGTCTGCACTCCTAAAAATAATTGACTGCACGGGATCACAAGTGTAGATTTTGACTATGGATAAAGCTCTGAAGGCTGGACAAGACAGGAAAGAAGGATGAAGGGAGAGGAAAGACGGACTAATGGAAACAGGAAATACAGGGGAAGAAGTAGGGAGGGTGCTGTCGTACTGTGTGGATTGCAGTCAATGTCATGAAACAAAGTATGTAAAATTATTGAAGGAAAAACACTTTGCCCTGTAAACTTTCATTCAAATCACAATAAGAAGTTTTTTAAAAAGAGAAAATTGTACTGTCATGATCAGTATTTTAGAATCTCTCAATGCAGTAAGATACAAAAATAATATACGTGAACGAAAAATACTGTATGATCTTATTTTTCCCCCTCCAAGTTAATATGCCTCTGAAAAACTGTTAGAACTAATAAGGCCCTGGTAAGTGGCCAGTTACATCTATCCTTAAATTAATATTTTCCTGTGTGTCAAAAGTAATTATTCAGATCTCACCTATAACAACAACATTTTCAAATACTAAGAAAAATTATTCTAGAAATTGATAAGAGCTACCACCCCTCACACAGACACACACGCACACACAGACACACACACACAAAAATACACCTACATAGCTCTGAATAAACACGATAAAAAGTCTTACATATAGAGTCATACCTGTTTTTTCTAGATGGTAAAACTGAATATATGGAAATAATCTGTTTGAATATGTTAATGTCAATTGATTTTATTGGTAAATTGTTTTAGACTTTAGATTTAACTCTTTCCTCCTCCAGGAAATTATGTTCATACAAAGTCCATATTCTGTTATGCAATACAGGAGCTCTGGTGGCATAGACCCTAAGGCATTTGTCTGTTAACCAGAAGGCTGGTGGTTTAAACCCACCAGTCATGCCTTGGAAGGAAGACTGGGCAATCTATTTCCATAGAGATACTGCCTTGGAAACCCAAGTGGTCACTATGAGTCAGGACCAACTCAATGACATTTAGCTTGGTTTTCTTATGCAATATCTCTTTGCCATCCATAATGTATATGAGATTAGATGAATGGCCCTGCCTGGTCCTGTTGGTGCTCCACAAGC
Source organism: Orycteropus afer afer (assembly GCF_000298275.1). Taxonomy (NCBI): domain Eukaryota; kingdom Metazoa; phylum Chordata; class Mammalia; order Tubulidentata; family Orycteropodidae; genus Orycteropus; species Orycteropus afer. The sequence goes on from NW_006921948.1 coordinate 1,528,947, forward strand.
AATGGACATGCACTAGAACCTATGTTTTGCTTTAATGATGGGTTATCATGAATATATGTCAATGCAAAGAAACTTGCCTTGGTATTTGACATGATGAATACAGAAAAGCAAAAGCCTTGATATTCTCATTAATGTAGAAACTGTTTCTGCAAAAAAAAAAAAAAAACCATATATCATCAACATTTTTCAGTGTTTCCTCTTCTTGTCAATATCCTTTGGGAGGGTTATTGATTCCTTTGTTACATAAGGGACACGAGGAGAGAGAATGGCAAGAATCTTATTGTTTGTATGGTGCCCACTATGTGACAAGATTTGTGCTTGGTATTTAAAATATACTGTCGTATTTAATTGCTAATGGTTTTATTTTATTCAATAACTTTGATACTGCATTTTTCCTAGTATTCACACAAAATTGGAATATTTCTATAATCTAGGTACTTGTAGAGTCTTTATACAACTGATCTTAATTTGGAAAACACTTGAATTTCTGATGTCTTATTTACCTGTCAACTGATGTAATTCTTCCAGAAGATATAAATGCTAGGATAGACACTGATGTTGCCAACAATCTGGATTTGGAGGACAATTTCCCCCTGGGCCTCTCCTCTAGGGATTGCTTTGTACACGAGAAAAGAAACCATCTGGCCAAGTTCATTTGCAAATAGAACTTTCTATTATGAAATGGTGGAATACTGGGAAAGTCTGAGAAGTGGTATTTAACTCAGATGTCTAATCAAATTTCATTGTTTTCCAATTACTGAGTAATAGCTCTACCTTTTTTATTGCCCTCCTGAAGATGGTCATCATTTTTATATGAAGTATATATATATATATATATATATATATATATATATATATCCATAATCATTATAAAGTCACTAACTGCCATCAAGTCGAAAAGTCGAATCCAACTCACAGAGACTCCCATTGGGTTTCCGAGGCTATGGAAATAGATCTCCCTATCTTCCTTCTGCAGAACAGCTGGTGGGCTTGAACTACTGACCTTCTGGTTAGCAGCCCGATGCCTTATCCACTACACTACCAGAGATACTTACAGCAGGATAAAAAGAGGAAAATTAAAATTTTAAAAATATTACTAAGCAGCGTTAACCACTATTGATTGATCTTTGTGTTTACTCCTTTCCATTATACATGCATATGACAGACTAAGGTGTCAAACTCAAAAAACCAAACTCACTGCCATCAAGTTGGATCTGACTCATAGTGACCCTTCCTTGGGTTTCCCAGGCAGTATCACTACAGAAGTAGATTGCCCAACCTTCCTTTCAAGGAGTGGCTGGTGGATTTGAACCGCCAGCCTTCTGGTTATCAGTCAATGCCTTAGGCACTATACTACCAGAGTTCCCCTTATGTGTGTGCATGTGCCTGTAAATATATGCAAATGCAAATCATATATAAAGCAATAGAATTGGGGTCACACTGCATAGATGATTGTGATTCTTATCTTTTAAACATCTATATTTTGCACTGTTTTCAGCATTATCATTTTAACATCCACTAAATCTGCAGGAACACACTTTAAATGGCTATATAATATTTCATGAATTATTTAAGCATTTCTATGTTGTTGAATAAATAGGATGTTTTAAAGGTGCTGATATTATGGCTATTAGATTGAAAAATATATTGTCTATAATTAGTATGTTTCTAATTCAAGTGATGTCAACTCTTTGAAGTGAACTTACTAGACGGAAGTATGTGCATGTTTTCCATTTTCTTCTAAGTTTTAGGGTACTATTCTCTCTAGATACTGGGGAGCTTGAGACTGGCCCTTAATCTGAGGTGGGGAAAGTCAGGTGGCAAGTATTAATCAGGGTTTATTGTGTAATTTAGGAATAAAACAGAAAAAGGCAAATATTTCTGATCCTTTCCCAACTCCCATCTCAAGCTCTTTTTATAAAGACACACCACTTTGCATACAAGTAAGAGATTAATAAATCTCTTACAAATATTAACAAATTAATATTTGCTCAGTATGAGTAATGGAGGAGGTCTTAAAAAAATTCTTACCTATGCATTGGACTATGCCTCAACCACCAAAGCCACAGATGAGGAAACTGAAGAATTTTATCAGCTTCTACAGTCTGAAATTGACCAAACATGCAATCAGGATGTGTTAATTATCACTGGTGACTAGAATGAAAAAG
>NW_006921948.1:1533249-1535199 GCF_000298275.1 Orycteropus afer afer
TTCAATGAGATGGATTGACACGGTGGCTGCGATGATGGGCTCAAGTGTATAGCAGGGATTGTGGGGCTGGCGCGGGATCGGGCAGTGTTTCATTCTGCTGTGCATGGGGTCACTATGAGTCAGAAATGACTCGACGGCACTTAACAACAACAACAACATGCATTGGACATCATCACCAATGTGCATCCATGTGTACATTAAAAATTAATTATGGATATCTGCCCAGTTTGTTTTGGTTTCCTTATTAGACATTAGAGAATTTTGCATTTGTTTACAGTTTGCTCAATATGTCATGGATGCAGTTAGTTATGGAAAGGTAAGCATTTGAGTAAGCCATCTTTACTTCAAAGATACATGTGACATACGTAGAGTCCAGTTTAATGATGTGTTGTTGGAAGACAGGAGAAAAAGTTTGTGATTGCCTGACCCTCCAATGTGTTCTTCTAATGCTTCTCAGCTCAGTAACTGCCATAACTATCTACGTGGTAGTTCTAGGCAGCAACCAGTCCTTCTTCTGCCCCAGTCTTCATTCTTCATAAATAAGCACACATATCAGCATAACCATGCACAAGAGCTTTACTGCTTGCCATCTAATACAGAAGCCCTCCTATGGTCCCACATTCAACTCCAGTTACAACCCAGTTTCTAAACACTTTTTCCATTGCAGAACTTATCAAGGGTTGTCTTTTTCCCCCTCCAAATTTTCCTCAAAGAACTCTAATCAAAATTTCTCCTGATAGAATAGTGGAGTATTCCACTAGCTTTTTCCTCTATTCTTTAAGAAGCCATTCAAACCTACCAAAAGTACTTCACTCAACTGATCTCGCTATCCCTAGAACTCATTTATTTTGGCCTTTGAGACACCACATTTGTCTGGTTTTCTTTCTACTATACTGAATGCTCTTGTTCATGCTCCTTTGCTGCTTTCTTTTCATCATTCAAATCTGTAAATGCTACAATACCCCATAGTTCAGTTCTATTATCTATCTGCACTCATCCCCCAGGTGTTCTCATGAGTCCCATTACCCCATTACCCCATTACTCTAAATAACAGGATCCAAAATGAGTAAAATGTCAGAGTCTGTTCCCAAAGCTTTTCTTTATGTACTGGAAGCAGCCCCACTCCAAAGGCAACTCCCCTTCATCTAATTAGCTGTGCACAGCATATTCCACCATGGAAGTGATTATGCTACGTGCCATGCCATCACGGGGAATAACTACATCACAACTGCCAAGCCACTCAAAATCATGGCCCAGCCAAGTTGACACCCAACCTTAAGTACCATATTGGTAAAGTGGAAGGTCAGCAAAAAAGAGGAAGATCCTCAAAGGGATGGATTGACACAATAGCTGCACCAATGGGCTCTGAGCGAGCAACGTTTGGGAGGAAGGCACAGGACCAGGAAGTGTTTTGTTCTGTTGGACGTGGGCTTGCTATTTGTCAGAGCTGACCTGAGAGCACCTAAGAACAACAAATGAGAACAAATAGAATGAACTTTGTCGAAACTAGAGTAGGAATTTAGAAGTCTTGCTTTACATCCTTTTCCAAATGAATAGAGAAATAATCAGACTAGACTTCTGTCTTCCAAGACAAGAAGAATCTGTGTCTTCATATTCTTTTTCCTTGCCTAGTTGCCTCTTCATACCTTACATTAATAATCACAGCCAAAGAGGCTGTTCTCACCAAGATAATCAAACTTAGTGAATTAGATATTCAAAAGAGTAACCTGCACCAATTTAGGAAATTCTCAAAGAAAGCTGGGCTGGAGTCCTCTCTTGTGCTTCAAGATCAGAGTCAACCTTTGACTTTCTGTAACTTTCTTTACATGATTATCCCAGCTGCCTCCCAGAGCCGAAAAATTCCATTCAAGGCATTATTTACTGTTTTCATTTTCTTGCTGAGTCATTCATTCGGTCCTAATCATTTCTGACTACCTACCACTGTCTCTG
>NW_006921948.1:1535299-1537244 GCF_000298275.1 Orycteropus afer afer
CCACTGTCTCTGGTTTTGAGGGGAGCTTAGAAACCCAGTGTGCGAAACCCAGCAGATGATGTCACAAAGATCATCAGTACTTGATCTGTGGTAGGGCACATTCTTAGTCAAGGAAGTCACCCTTAGACTGCTGCCTAATGTCTTTCTTTTCTAGGCCCATGCTATTCTTTGGGGAAGGTTACATAATGAACAGCCAAGGCACATGTGTGACTGCTGACTCTGACTGAGAAACTAGCAGAGCTGAAAGCTAAGTAGATGGATGTTGCAGAAGAGCTTGTTAACAGCCCAGAAGTCACACAGAGGATGCTGTGAATACTGTCTGGGAGCTGTCAAAGACAGATTGGTAAGTGTGTATAGCATCTTGCTTGTCTTGACATGAGAGCTGCCGTGAATGATCCACTTAATGATACTCTTGAGGAACATTTGATAAGCAGCCCGGGCCCTGTAAGGGTTGCCTACATTGAAACCAAAGAAACATGCTGCTAGATCTGAGTGGGCAGGAGTTGTGTTTTCTCTGTGATCTGCAAAGTGCTTAGTAGAAACTCTTTGTGCTCTAAGTTCCTCACGGCACACCATCTCTTCACTAGAGATAGCAGTTTTGATGATAACTTAGAAACCCAGATTTCCTACCTCTATTTGTAGCTGGCAGGGTAGAAGTTACAGACCTATTGCTCCAGACAATGCTGAGGAATGACTACAGGGTAATATTTGGAAAGAGTTGCTGTGACAGTGACACCAGCTCTCTTTAAGATTTTCTGCTAAAACTTCTGAGGGAGTCAAAAGTTGAATGTGCCAAAAAAAAAAAAAAAAAAAAAGGCCTAGCAGGTAAGTAATAATACAGAGTGCTTGTCAAAAAATATCAGGAATAATGTGCCCAAGTGAGGTCTTTCGACTTCATCAAATAGTCCCCTCTGGAGGTTGAGGCTTCTTACATCACTGTTGGCATTACACAGAACATTGCTGGAATCTCTTTTGGAAATTAACTTACATTCTATTGAATATTCTCCATGTTAGACATATGCCATTGTTAACTGGGAATTAAATTATTTGTGGCAGGCAAAATACACTTGGAGCCTACTTTTGATGAATTGATGAATTTAATGAATTGCCAGCTAAGCCAGTTAATAATACTTTAGGACTCAAAATGATGTGAAACTTCCTATTTGGCTAGAGAAATAGTTCTGATGGGACTTTCCAAAGAGATGTTCTGGAAAGATTTGGGGCACCAACAGTAGAGAATGAATAGATGTGAAGCTTTCCAAGAGACCTCCTTGCAAAGGAAGAAGACCCACTTGAATGGATATTTTCTGACAGGCTTGTTAAGCAATTGATCATACTCCTTTATAGTCAAAATGTATTTAATCTTGGTGGTTTTGTCCATCTTTGTTGGCTTTATTACCTTTTTTAGAGGTGGCATAATATAAAGCAATGAACACTGACCTTGAATTTAGAAAACATGATGTAACATCCTGGCTATGCTTCAGCAAGACACTTGAACCAATTCTACCCCTTAGTTTCCACATCTGTTATAGAAAGATAATGAGCCTACCACATGTATTCAACAAGGTCATTTATAAATTATCATTCCTGATAAAAACTCTCAGCAAAATACGAATAGAAGGGACATTCCTCAACATAATAAAGGGAATCTATGAAAAACCAACAGCCAACATTATTCTCAATGGAGAGAGACTGAAACCATTCCCCTTGCAAACAGGAACCAGACAAGGACGCCCTCTATCTCCACTTCTATTCAACATTGTACTGGAAGTCCTAGCCAGGGCAATAAGGCAAGAAAGGGAAATAAAAGTCATCCAAATAGGTAAGGAAGAAGTAAAACCATTCCTATTTTAAAATTATATTATCCTATACATAGAAAAGGAGCTCTGGTAGCATAGTGGCTAAGGCATTTGACTGCTAACCAGAAGGCTGGCGGTTCAAACCC